>NC_082384.1:23872535-23875035 GCF_031168955.1 Gadus macrocephalus
ATCGGTCAGACTTTGTTTTAGTGTTTCTTTTTTTTTTTTTGCTTTGAGGTCGGAGGTGCTTAAGTGGCGGCATAAATTGAAAGGGTAGCTTGCCGCGCACACACAGACAAATCCACACACAAAAAACACACACAAGCACACAAATACCAACACACACACGCACGCACACACACACACACACACACACACACACACACACACACACACACACCGACCATCACTAAGGCAGGATGCACAGAACAGGCATTTGTATTTCATTGAAACAAAGCTTTAAAAGACCTCTTCTTATTAAAGCAATCTGACAAAGTAGACACAGCAGACATATCAAACAAACGTCTGGTGGCATCACAATGTGGCATCGCTTAAGACCGCTGCTTCTAAAAGCCGTGCAACCTGAAGAGGACACATGGCAGGCATTTATATATGACCTACTGTCTTCAGCGACACAGCGGTAAGAGGAGCAGGCTGGGCTCTAGGGTTACCCGAGAACTGACATATGGAAAACCTATTATGTCCAGTGGAATGTCCACTCTGCCTGGACATACCACCTCAGCAACCAACTACCTATCTACACACAGAGGAACAAAGCAGCAATACTACAAACTACCGTGATATCTACACACACAGGAAGCAGGCATCAATGATGCTAACTACCAATCTATACACCAGAACCAAGCAGCAATGTTACTAACTACCTCAAAGCAATGCTACTAACTACCTTAAAGCAATGCTACTAACTACCTCAAAGCAATGCTACTAACTACCTCAAAGCAATGCTACTAACTACCTTAAAGCAATGCTACTAACTACCTTAAAGCAATGCTACTAACTACCTCAAAGCAATGCTACTAACTACCTTAAAGCAATGCTACCAACTACCTTAAAGCAATGCTACTAACTACCTTAAAGCAATGCTACTAACTACCTCAAAGCAATGCTACTAACTACCGCAATGCTAATAACTACCTTAAAGCAATGCTACTAACTACCTCAAAGCAATGCTACTAACTACCGCAATGCTAATAACTACCTTAAAGCAATGCTACTAACTACCTCAAAGCAATGCAACTAACTACCTCAAAGCAATGCTACCGACTACTTTAAAGCAATGCTACTAACTACCTCAAAGCAATGCTACTAACTACCTTAAAGCAATGCTACTAACTACCTTAACGCAATGCTACTAACTACCTCAAAGCAATGCTACTAACTACCTTAAAGCAATGCTACTAACTACCTTAAAGCAATGCTACTAACTACCTTAAAGCAATGCTACTAACTACCTCAAAGCAATGCTACTAACTACCGCAATGCTAATAACTACCTTAAAGCAATGCTACTAACTACCTTAAAGCAATGCTACTAACTACCTTATAGCAATGCTACTAACTACCTCAAAGCAATGCTACTAACTACCTTATAGCAATGCTACTAACTACCTCAAAGCAATGCAACTAACTACCTCAAAGCAATGCTACTAACTACCTTAAAACAATGCTACTAACTACCTATCTGCACAAACAGGTACCAAGCAGCAATTTTGCTAACTACCTATCTACACACACACGTATGCAAATAACTACCTATACACAAGAACAAAGCAGCAATGCTGCGCATGTTGACTCCAAGCCGAGAGCACTGGACCCCGAACAATGCCTCGCCCCCTCTCCTCTTTGGTTTACCTCAGAGAGCATCTCATTGGACGGCTGCAGCTGTTCTATGTATCAGTAGGTGTAGCACACACACCCAAACACACACACGCACGCACGCACGCACGCACACACACACACACACACACACACACACACACACACACACACACACACACACACACACACACACACACACACACACACACACACACACACACACACACACACACACACACACACACACACACACACACACAAACCACCACTAAGGCAGGATGCACAAACGTGCGTGTCGTACTGTAGTAGGTGCAGCAAATGCAGCCAAACAAATGGAAAGTCCTATCTGACCTAATTCCCCTGCCAGGACCTCTGCTCACTGGGAGCGCGGCCACAGTGAGGAGATTATTTCCCTATTCAAATGCAGGAATGTGCGTCCATCCCAGGTGAGGGCCTGTCCAAGCTGCTGGCGGAGGGCAGCAGGGGGTGTGCACGGCTATAGACCCACAGTGGGAGTGGGGGTGGGGGTGTGTGTGTGTGTGTGTGTGTGTGTGCGTGTGCTTGTGTGTGTGTATGTATGTGTGTACGTGAGTGTGTCTCTGTGTTGGCGCATGTTTCTGCATGTGTGTGTCTTTATACACTGCTATAGATACACAGTGTGTGTGTGTGTGTGTTTGTGTGTGTATTTGCATGTGTGTGTGTAAGTCTGTGTGCAAGTGTGTATGTATTTGTGTACGTGAGTGTCTTATTACACTGCTATAGATACACAGTGGGACTGTGTGTGCGTGTGTGTGTGTGTGTGTATTTGCATGTGTGTGTGCAAGTGTGTATGTATTTCTGTACGTGAGTGT
>NC_082384.1:23880035-23893415 GCF_031168955.1 Gadus macrocephalus
TCCAAAACCCCATCACAACATTGTACTTCATATAATCCAGATATATAGCCTACAGCCTACTTCCAAGTGCGCCTTTTACTGTTGGACATTAAAGGCAAGTTGGCCAACTCTTATACGTGTGATTGCTTTTCGACGCCGGAGCAGAGTGAAAAGGGAAGTGTTGCTGATGGAGCGGAGAGATACCGCGCCGGCAGCTGGATGGAGCCCACACCCTACTGGGCTCTAGGGGTCGGGCTCGGCTGAACCGTGACCACGTCCTGCGCGCCCCGTGAATCTGCGCCTTGATTCACTTAAGCGCAACACTAAAGCTTTCATCCGGAGCCATTTTGATCCAAGACTGCAACAGCAGAAACTGAAAAACAAAACAAGATCCCACGAAAAATACCGAGTTAAAGCAGAACACGCACGCTTCTTCACCAACTGTTTTAATTCTGTGTTCAGTCAGATATCCATCTTTCACAGTGAGTCATCGCTACACGAATGAAGCGGTCGAGGCCTAGAAGCCGTTCAGAAGACGAAGGCTCCAACTTCCTCTTTGAGAAATTACAAACCGAGAGAGCTCGCCCACCAAGTTGCACATTCATTTCCATCGTGACTTTCGCAGTCCATCAGCGGTTCTAAACCATGGGAAATTGTTGTTCGTACCAGAGAAAATATGACATGTTATTTTCGTTTTATTTACACATTGTGCGCACGGATCCAATCGCCAAGATGTGAAGCAGCAGTTATCGGTTTCAACACACATCTCAAACAGAAGCACACTGACACATAATTACAAGTAACACCTCATACACCTTTTTTCCGTTCCATGACCTCACGAACACCCATAATGCACTAGTCTCCGAAACAAAACACACAGGATACATTTTGTTACACCCCGTCGTGTCCTCAACAGTCAACGCGACGCGTGTCCCTCATCTTCACGTCGACCGACTCGACCACACCCTCACCTCAACCCCCGCCCCCGCCCCCCCCCCCCCCCCCCCCCTCCGCGTGCCGCTACTTCAGCTCGGTGCGGTGCTCGCCGCGGGCGATGTGCGAGGTGAACTCGTAGCGGTCGCGGCTCCGGTGGCCGCACACGTTGCACTCCAGGGGGTCCCTGAAGCCGTGGCAGCCCATGTGGATGGTGAACATGACGTAGTCCAGGTAGATCACCCGGCAGTGGCTGCAGGGGTACAGGGCCCCGGCGGGGGCCAGAAGCCCCCCGGGGTCCCCCTCCGTCTTCAGCACGCGCATGGCCTCCAGGGGCCCCATGGAGAGGCCCTGGGCGGGGCCCTGGGCGTGGGGGTGCGGGTGGGGCAGGCCGTTGGGGAACCCCCCCAACAGGTGCCCCAGGTTGTAGATGAGGGACTGGGGCACCGGGGAGGCGTCCCCCGGGCTGGGCTCCAGCCCGTGGTGGGGCCCCTGGGGTGAGGGGGCCGGGAGGGACAGGCCACCGGGGGCCGGGAGGGACAGCTTGTGGCCGTTGGTGTGGGGGCTGCGGGTGAGCTGGACGGGGTAGTGCCGGTGGGAGAGGGGGGTCTCGTGGTCCAGGGCGGTGACGTCGGCGCCGGGGGAGCCCCTCAGCGGGGGGTCCGTTGCGTCCGTCGGCCGCATCGGGCCCCGGTTGAAGCTCAGGTCCAGGCAGACGCCGTTGTCCCCTGGGGGGCCGGACGGTCGAGAGACACGGAGAGAGAAAGAAACAGTGAGAGAGAGAGTGTCAGAGAGAGGGAGAAAGACAGACAGAGAGAAAGAGAGGGGGAGAGAGAGAGAGACTCAGAGAGAGAGATAGTAAGAGAGAGAGAGAGAGAGAGAGAGAGAGAGAGAGAGAGAGAGAGAGAGAGAGAGAGAGAGAGAGAGAGAGAGGGAGAGAGAGAGAGACTCAGAGAGAGAGAGAGATAGTAAGAGAGAGAGAGAGAGAGATAGAGAGAGAGAGGGACGGAGACAGAGAGAGAGTTAGTAAGAGGGAGAGAGAGAGATAGAGAGAGAGAGAGAGAGACTCAGAGAGAGAGAAAGAGATAGTAAGAGAGAGAGAGAGAAAGAGAGAGAGAGGGAGACAGAAAGAGAGAGAGCGAGAGAGAGGGACGGAGTCAAAGAGGGAGTTTTTAAGAGAGAGAGAGAGAGAGAGAGAGAAAGAGAGAGAGAGAGGGAGACAGAGAGAGAGAGGGAGACAAAGAGAGACTCAGAGACAGAGAGATAGTAAGAGAGAGACAGGAAGAGTGAGTGAGAGAAAGAGGGAGTTTGTAAGAGAGAGACAGAGACAGAGAGAGAGAGAGAGAGAGAGAGAGAGAGAGAGAGAAAGGGAGGCAGAGAGAACGTTAGTAAGAGAGAGAGAGAGATACAGTGAGAGAAAGAAACAGTGAGAGAGAGAGAGAGAGAGAGAGAGAGAGAGAGAGAGAGAGAGAGAGAGAGAGGAGTGTCAGAGAGAGGGAGAAAGACAGACAGAGAGAAAGAGAGGGGGAGCACACTCAGAACAAGGGGCCATTGATCATGCCAACCATGCTACCGCTACAAAGCCAGAGAGACATCCCAGGAGGCAAGCAGCGGTGAATAGCCGCCCTTACCCGTCGATGCTGTTCATCAGACCCTCAACCCACTCTCAGGGGCGCTGGGTCTCCACAAGGCAGCGAAGGAGGAGGAGGAGGGGGTGGAGGAGGAGAAGGGGGAGGAGGGGGAGGAGGAGAAGGGGGAGGAGGGGGAGGGGGAGGAGGAGGAGGAGGAGAAGGGGGAGGGGGGGGGAACAAAGCACAGGTCCTGCTTCAAAGCTGACAGAGACAGAACCAGGGGGTTCAACACAACAGTGTACACAGCAGCACGCACAAGCACACAAGACAGTGGAGCATCCTATCAGAGGTCCTGACAAGGCACTTCCTGCTCTGAGAGACAGGCAGAGGCGAGGAGGAAGTCAGAGCGAGGGCCCTTGGGTTACAAGAAAAGCAGCGCGTGAGAGAGACACCTGCTCACGTTTCCTCGCATCTTCGCCATCGGTTTCTTGCGTCTGTGGTCGCGCACATTACCTCAGCTTTCCGCCTGCGGTCGTCGTATTGAGAGTTGAGTTAATTAAGTGATTGGTGGACGGCGAAGGTATGTGCTGCCAAAGCAGTGTGAACAAAAGTGACTGCAGAGAGAGCTGGCCTCGTTTGTAGCCATTCCCCACGTGTGTTGTTTGATTACAGTATGTGTACCGATTTAATGTTTGTGTTACACAGAGAGACACCCCACTACCTTCTACATTCTACGTGCTCAGATGTTTCTGTGTGTGCGTGTGAGTCAAAGCTGTTTTCCATCATATGCCTCCTTTGAGAGATGAGCCAGTGAAACATTAAAAAGAGAAACCCACAACAGAGAATCAGCTCAGATAAATACAAATAGTGACAATGACCCGACTGGAACGAACGCACAATGAAAGAGGCAAGAGGTTTGCTGTAAACAAGCAGAGAGGGGCATCAGCAGGACACAGCTCACATCTTCAGCAACAATTACAGACATTCTCAGACTCTTCAAAACGGTTCTCCTTCAATAGCAAGTGGCCATAAAATCACTCCAACCCCCCAAAACAATAGATCAAATCTCCACACACATTTAGCACTACTGTAAAACAACAATCAGACTCAAATCATCCATACGTGCCCACAGACGTGCACGTATATACGGTTGAAGATTTAATCTCCACACACACCAACCCACACACACATTCACGCATTTGCACTCCACACACACCAACCCACACACGTGCACGCATGTCGCATATACATTCTATACACACCAATCCACACACATGCACGCACATACACACTCCACACACACTAACGCACACACATGCGCGCACATACACTCCACACACACCAACGCGCACACATGCACCCGTTTACACTCAAGACTCACACGCACACACACACCCACACAAACACACCCACAGGCCAGTCCTGTGTGTGACCCTCTGAAGGCCATCAGCCCAGGGGGTCCCCTGAGTGTTTCTGGCGGTCTCTCTTACCGGTGAACTTCTGTGGCATGGAGCTCTTGCGCTTGGCCACGTTGCTGGCCAGCTTGTCCAGCAGAAGGGCTCGCTCGCTCCCCATCTGAGACCGCACTGCCTGGCCGTCCTCCACGTGAGACACTGGGCGACACAGTCATACAAGTCAGACAGGGCGAGAGAGAGAGCGAGAGAGAGAGAGAGAGAGAGAGAGAGAGAGAGAGAGAGAGAGAGAGAGAGATGCCACGATTGAGACACAGCTGACTGGACAAAGTGAAGAGAGACAGAAGGGGAGACAGGGCTGAGAGATGTGCAGAGAGAGAGGAGGGAAAGGAGAAGTGAGATCCTTTTTTCTGATCGTCAAGAAAAGTGTAAAGTCTAAGAGGGGGGGATCTCAGAGGCAATAAGGTAGGAGAGTCAAACATACCAGCTGCTGGGAGGAAATTCATTGTGTGTGGTGAACCAGTTATCGACTTTCTGATACAGCAACCGCACCAGGATGACTGCACTGACTGCATTATTGTTCCTTTATGAAGTGCACAGTCAGTGCAGAGTGCAGGCTGCCTCCCCAAGCCCACCACCAGCCGACCAGATAGGAACCTTCCAGACCGTCGACCACCGAGGCCTGTGCGCTGCGACCGCTGTCTTGGGCGGCGTCGGGCTGAGTGTGCGAGTTAAGGATGCTACATCGACGCTGACTTCCTTTCTGCTGCTGCAGAGGCACGAAACGGCCCCTCGCTCCCTCAGCTCCTATACCACAAAGGCCCCTGACCTTCTTTAGCTGTGCTGCCAGAGGGGCGACCACGACTGCAGCTCTCCACTGTGTACACCGCAGTCGCTTCCCCCCGCCCCGCGCGCGCGCGCTGTAGGAGTTAGATGAACGACGTACACACTTGTAGCAGGGCTGGCGATTTGATGTTTCGTTTGTATTTGTTTGAGCGTGTTTGAACGCGCGCAGCTGGCCACATTTAGAGACAGTTGATTCATATTGCTCCCGCCGCGTCGCAGGAAGGCTGCACCGTCTGAGCTCTGACACTCTTAGTTAGATGGTCAATGGACTGGGATTTACGTAGTGCTTTTCTAACCAGTGGCCACTCAAAGAGCTTTAAAATACTGCCTAACAGTCAACCCTTCATGCACGCATTCACCCACCGACGGCGGTGTCAGCCAAGCAAGGCGACAGCCAGCTCGTTCGGGAGCAGTCAGGGTGAGGCGTCTCGCTCAGGGACACCTCGACACTCGGCTAAGAGGAGCCGGGGGATCGAACCGGCAACCTTCAGGTTACAAGTCAACCGGCTCTACCTCCTGAGCCACACTCCGCCATGTTGTTGTTTTTTTGAAAATAAAAAGAAACCTTCAACTCTTGTTGTGTGTTTGTGTTTCGACACACTCTTTGGATGATGCATGATCTTCCTCAGAGGTTCGTTCCCCAGAAAGCTCCCAATGTTTCCTGGTGATTCTGCGGAGTAAACCTCAGTGGGGCCCTGGGGACTGAGGAATAAGGACTAAGGACTTAATTGACCTCAGGTGCTATTTATCATTTGTTTGTTGTTTTTTACCTTCCAAATTTCCGGATTTCCCTATGGTCTCCGCGGTAAGCGTCACAACGTTTTGAACTGTGGGTTATTCCCTTAGGTTAAGTCTGCACTGATGCAGACTCACAGAAAGGGCTCGGTAAGTGTGGACTCAAACCCTCCGGCCCTTTGGAATTCGACATTGGGACAGCCCTAAGGCCTTACTCATTTCGCGAGAACGTGCAGCAAAGTCTGTGAGTCCGTGAGTCCGGACTTTGGCATTGGCCCCATGAATCCCTCTGTCAGCCCTGTGTCACAGCATGTGCATGTGTGGGAGAGAGAGGGAGGCCGGGGACGAAGCCAGGGCAGCGGGTCGGTAGCTCACCTGTCTCCGCGGAGCCCCGGTTCTGGGCATACACGTGGCAGCGCTCCCTGTGCTCCTCCAGAGAGCTGCGCTGTTTGTAGCTGCGGCCGCAGTGGTTGCACTTGTAGGGCTTCTCCACTGCCAGAGGTGGAGAAGGGTTTCAGTTAGAGGTGGAGAAGGGTTTCAGTTAGAGGAGGAGAAGGGTTTCAGTTAGAGGAGGAGAAGTCATAAACGGGCGGCGTCTGAAGTGCATCGGAAGCGAGGAGGCAGCCAGATATTGGTTTCACATCTGCAGAGTGACTTGATAAACTTCTGGGAAGGAGAGCACGGCACAGCACAGCACAGCAGCAGGGAGGTTTGTGTTCTTGCAGAGGCAGTTCTGGGCTGAAACTCACGCTGAGCTCAGTGAATGAACCACCCTATCTTTGCTGTGGTTTTAAAAATAGTGATTGAATAAGATGCTACGCCCCAAGATAATGTGCTGGTTGTGGAACAGGTGTGTGTGCCGCAGTACCAGAAAGCACCCAACACACACACACACGCACACACACACACGCACACGCACACACGCGCACACACACACACACGCGCGCGCACACACACACACACACGCGCGCGCACACGCACGCGCGCGCACACACGCACACACACACACACACACACACACACACACACACACACACACACACACACACACACACACACACACAAACACAGTAACAGAAAGCACCTTAGACACACACACACACACACACACACACACACACACACACACACACACACACACACAAACACAGTAACAGAAAGCACCTTACACACACACACACACGCACGCGCACACGCACACGCACACGCACACGCACACACACATTGCAAGCAGGGCCCTACTGACAAACCGCCCTCATCCAATCACACGACCCCGTGCCGGACCTGCCTAGATTCACAGGAGCAGTGAACAAAGGGACCAGACAACAAACCAGCCAACAAACAGGTGCACGAAGCGAGCGTATGCCTGCGTGGCCATGAGGAAGGGCGCAGCTGCGGGGGTTCGGTGTCTACCAGAGTGGGTGCGCAGGTGCCCGCTCAGGGCGTCGCGCCGTCGACAGGCGTAGTTGCACATGTGGCACTTGAAGGGCTTCTCGCCCGAGTGTAGCTTGATGTGGCGCAGGAGGTTCCCTTTCTGGGTGAAGGAGGCGCCACACTGGACGCAATGGAAAGGCCTCTCACCTGCGGGGCCGGGGACGACAACAGAGAGGGAGGGGGAATCTGTTTTTGTTGTCTGCGAGTGTGTTTCATCGATGTGTGGCGGAAATCTGGGCTGTGTTTGAAGTGGTGAGGGAGGGAGCCCAATGGAACAACCCTCTCTGGAACAAGACTCCACAGCACAACTGTGATCAAACATCGTGCTGTCACTCATCCCCTCACCTAATTACTGCCATGTAAATAATGTGCACTTTCATTCTCTGTACTTGTGAAATTATGTATTCATTCTGTAGTGAAGGAGCCTTTAGCCTGAACTGTTGTGTTACACTTAAGCATGTACATCTTTGCCCCTATGGCATGACATTGTAATCACTGTTGGATTTTTGTATGCATATATGTATGCTGGACATACTTTAACTTTCTTCTTTTATTATTGTATCTTTTATATTCCATGGGCTGCTGTGACTTGACTTCAAACCTCAAAAACTGCGAATTTTGACGTACTGATTGTGAGTTGTTGATTCAATGGTGGTCATAGTTACCGACCGACGACACGCACACCGCTCTACAGCTTACGCACAGAGATGCGACGCACCTAAGACAATGTGATTGGCGTGTGGTCTGGTGTGACTCAATACCTGGTGCCATTGCACTGCGTTCACGTCTATTACAATAAAGGATATTGCATCATCGCTCTCAGGCAGCCTCAAAACAAGAGCCGCAAACCAGCGTGCCGCTGAATGTGCGTCACAGATGATGCAGGACCTCACATCGACGCCGTGTGCTCAACCTGTGGCCCCGGAGGGGAACACCGAGGTTCGATCGGCCCAGTTGATTGACAGCTGTGTGACGCCAACGGCCAACGCAAAGTAAAGCCATCGCCAAAATGAAAAACCTTTACTTTCATGTACTTCAATAAATAAAGCAAAAGTGATTTTGCATTTTTAGGTTTAGAGTATTGCTAGAGTGGGACACCTGCTTGCTACAATGTAAAACTGTTCACTGTTAAATTACAGTTAAGTACTGGCAGCAGTTTCGCCAGTAAGGTACTGTTTATTTACAGTAATATAGTAATATATTTTTATATATATACTTTAGGTCGGGTTGGAGTCCCGACGCGGATACCAGAGAGACTGTTGGTCTGATCTTAAATACATTGCACTTTCTATTTTACTCATTTCTTTGCATATGTTTTCTTTTACTTATCTATTATTTTATTCTATTGTATGACAATGTTTATATGTGAAGCACTTTGAGTCTGCCTTGTGTATGAAAAGTGCTATATAAATAAAGTTGCCTTGCCTTGTCTTGCCTAATATATATATAATATAAATACAGCAGCTTTCATTGAGACTCCCACAATTGAGACCCAGACAATGCACTTTTTTTCCCACAGCATTGTACTGTAAAACCTAAAGAGAGACTGTTAGAATGTCCCTGTCCGTGCACCTCAATGTCTGACAGTGTATAAAAGGACGCAAAAACTAACGCCCACAGAATCCGATCAAAGGTGGTGTGTGCTGACCGACACAGAGGTGTGCGCGCCACCACGTCCTCTCCTTACCGGTGTGGCTCCGCTTGTGAACGAGCAGCACGTTGATGCTGATGCAGGACAGGCCGCAGATGTCACAGTTGAGCTTGCTGCTGCTCCCTGATTGGCCGCCGCCGCCGCCGCCGCGGGGGGAGGAGCCCAGGGCCGGAGCGTCGTCGGCGTCCCCGGGCTCGGCCCCCTCGGCGAAGAGGGACTTGCAGCCGTAGCTCCGGCTGAAGTCCACCAGGGAGAGGTCCTGGGGCTCGCTCGGGCTCTCCCCCTCGTCCACCGCCTCCATCCCCCGCTCGTCCTCCTCGTCGTTGCCCTCCTCCTCCTCCTCCTCTTCGTCGTCGTAGCCCTCCTCCAGCCCCTCCTCGCTGGCCGCCTCCTCCTCCTCCTCCTCCTCCTCTCCGCCCCCCCCCTGGCCTGCCTCTCGCGGGGGTCCGTGGACTCCTTCTCCTGGTCCGCTCCGCGCAGCGCTGGTCCGTCTCCATCTCCTCTGGCTCACTCTTCACCGCCGCCTTCAGCGCTGGAGGGAGGGACGGGGGGAGGGGGAAGGGGGAGTAGAGGGAAAGTACATTTACACACAGCTTACACTGATCAGGGCTGTACGGTGGACAACTAAAAAAGACAAATAAAACAAAACAACACATTGGACCAATAGTCATAAACGTATAAAACATAAATGAAGCGATGGATCTTCAATATCGGGGAACACAACACAGAGATACAGGAAACGAGCAGGAGTACAGGGTTAGGGGACCAGGAAGGCCAGGGAGTGACGGTGTGATGTAAGCCTGGGTTTGGAGGCTGAAAGGGACGGGGGGGGGATCTGATATCCAGGGGGAGATGGCTCCGCAGACCTGGAGCAGCAACTGCAAAGGTTCAGTCACTCCTCTGTTTGAGCCGTGAGGAAGAGGATCGAACACGGGGATGACAAGGGAAATCATATTTTGAGTCTGTAGAAAACGAGAAAGAGCAGATGAGAATAACCAGCCCAGATGGAGAAAAGAGAGGGGTGGTTCCTCTTTTTGACCGAAAAAAAAGAGGTATATAGGTTTAAAATGGTGCGTGCGTGGATACATGCGTGTGAAACTAGGGTTTGTTCCCGCTTCTAAACATATTTTTAGGGTCGGATGCGAGAGATTGTGTGGCTCCAAAGCGTTAATGGTTTAATTTAGGCCAAGGCACAGACGCGCAGAGAGATATGAGCGCATGAGCCAGAGATAAAGGAAAGGCATCACCTCTCACCACAGAGAAACAGGAAGAGCCAGAGCAGGAGAACAGCGCGAGTCAGTATGCATCTCATGCGATCACGCTCCGTTAAACAACGCTCAAGTGGCTCGCCCCAGCCACAGTTTGGGCATTTCGAAGGGTGTCCAACGTTTTCTGGGGTGAATAATCTGGTAAAATTCAGCGTTTCTTTGTTGGATTGTCCCTGGCTTATAAATAGATCTGTGACACGCACACGCCCTGACGAAACCAACAAACTCCCCCCTGCCTGCACTGTTAGTGTGTGTGTGTTTGTGTTCCTTCGCACAACAGCTATTGACAGCCCCCCCCCCCCCCCCCCCCCCCCCCCCCAATGTGTTAACCGATGCTCTGAGATAGGCTTCACCCAGCGCCGCGGCGGTCACACTGCGGTTGGCTGAGCCGTGGCGTGCCACAGTGTTCAGTGGAAATGGCTCAGAGGTGCGATGGAAACAACGCTCACACCTCCATAGCTGGCTGTAGAGAGTAACGAGGGGCCACGGCACATTAAGAGCACAACGGAAGGATCGAGGCTGATCTATAATAAACACATCAGCAGTTCCTATGATGGGTCGAAGTTCAATAATTTGCTCGGAATAGCCGAGCCGCAGTTAAAGTGGTATCTTGTCCTAGATGGCTTTGTTGTGTACGAGGAAGGAGTTAACCTAGCAATTGTTAGCGCTTGGCACTTGGTTCTATGAACATCCTTACTGTACCGAAAGCGGTATATTGTGGTTTATATAACAGTTAGTTACGACCAAGTAATTTGATTAGACAAGAGGCATTTCATGAGTGCTGATATAGAGTATAACAGCACTGGGAATTTTTAACTATATTCCTCCGCTTTACAGGTGTTCTCATAACCGTTTATGTTATAAGCTAGCTAGTGTGTGTATGTGTTGCTTGGCAACAGTTCAGTCCAGTCCAGTTGCGGATCTATTTGTGTTGGCGGAGCCAAATAAATCATTAAATAAACAAACAAATCATAATCTGTTGTTGTTTATAACTGTTGGGTGTAGAACTACTAGAACTAATACTGTTGTACTGAATATCAGTACGGATGTGATTATCTTTGGCACTCGGCCTCCGGCCTCGTACCTACGACCGGATCACAGCTGTGCTGATATTCAGTACAACAGCACGACCTCAAGTGTGCTTGTATACAACAGCTCTACAAGCAACAGTAATAAGCCTCAACAGATTATGATTTGTATGTTTATTCAATGATTTATTTGGCTCCTCCAAAACAAATAGATCCGCAACTGAACTGGGACTGAACTGTTGTCAAGTGTAGGTGAATATGGGCTCTATGTGTGACGTGTTCATAAGTCTGTCGTCTCATGCTCACAGCAGAGAACGGCCTTGTCTGAAGCAGAGGTCACCATAACGCGTCATCATAACATCACAAACCTTCAGAACACTCCATTTCGTTGCACCCCGACAGATCGCTCGGCTGTACGTCATCGGAGGTCCTGACGGCCGGTGAAGTCCTGTCCGTCAGTCCGTTGATGTCCGCGTTGTCTGGAAAGCAGCAACTTTAGGATCATCTCGAGCACATCACATCGCAGCTCGTGGCGGTTATTGGAAGTTATCCGCATGATTACTCATTCATGCAGCATGGTTTACATATTCAGTTGTAAAAGGAAGTATTGTGAGGGACAGTAGCTTGTAGTTGAACTTTTGATGCAAGATACTCACTGCTGGAGTCTTCCCCACAGTTTTACCCTCAAGATGGCTCTCAGAGTCCATGACGACGAAATGTCTGGAGAGACGAAGCAGACAGAGGCATGGTGAGCCGGTGGATTTTAATACTTTATGTTAAGAAATATAAAAAATAAACAAAGAAAAACATTCAATATTATACCGTATTTTCTTCAATGTGTCAGAATCACAAGGGTATAAGAGGAACAGTACAACATCATTTATTTTTTAATAAAGTGAAAAGTCATGTTTTACAAACAAAACAACTGTATTGATTTGTAAACTAATTCATCAGTTTAATGCTCGCTGAAGAGCAATTTATTACTTGACGCTGTAAGATAACTATCCATTGAGGGGCCTTCATTTCCTGCTCTGTGCACGCATCTATAAATGCTGATAAACTCCCAAGTTTATCCGATAACACAATGATTTGTAGATTAAATTTGCAAAGCTGATAATGAAATAAAATATGACGTTTAGTACATCTGAAACTGTCAAACGTTAAATTAATCTACACTAACATATATTATTCCAAAAAGTACACATCCATACAGCTTTGGATGTGTTCTGGATAAAATTGTATCCTTATGTGTGCTGCAAATCCTAGGTCAATTAATAAAGCGATAATAATACAAATAATAATGACAAAACTAATTATTATTGTCATTATAATAATCATATTTTAATAATAAATCAAATTATACAAAAAATTATGATAATAAGAATACAAATAATAAGGACTCAAACTTAAGTGATCTGGATACAAAGCCCTTTAAGGAAGCACAGGAAGGGTGAACTATGTTATGTTGAACATTATATCATGTAACATTTTAAAAAGCAGAATCCTACCTTTACCTCAACACCTGGGACAGAGCAGCTCTTGCAGGCAGTGCTTCAAAATTGTCCTGTTTCCCGCTGCGAGATTCCACTCTCCGCCAGCGACCTCGTGGTATCTGGAATATGCAGAGAGCAAAAGTCATTATGCAAAATATTTGGAGTGAACTCTTAAAGGAGCAGGTGCTCCTTTCTCTTGAGGTGGGAAAAAAAAAGAACCGTCGAATTTAAAATACCAGTGTGACGCGATTACTCAAGCAGGCATGTTTTATTAGATGTGGTGTGACTTTGTGAATACCCGTCCAATTTATAATCGGACCGTGTTAATAAAAGGAGAAGAAAATATATGTCTAAAAAACGTTTTTTTATTGTTTCCTGCACAACTACTCCACCTTGTGGCAAACCACGGCAACTGCGTTGTGTTTGATTGACATAAACAGCGTCTCCTTGCGAAATAATTAGGGCATACATTGTCGGAGGCACAACCAATGTCGGTTCATAGTGCAACCATGGCATTTACTACAAAAATATTTACTTCTGATAACTTTCCCTGCTTCTCTGTCTCTCTGTATATCTCTCTCCCCCTTGTATATCTCACACACACACACACACACACACACACACCCACACACACACACACACACACACACACACACACACACACACACACACACACACACACACACACACACACACACACACACACACACACACACACACGCACACGCACACGCACATACAAACTTACACACAAGCGCACAATACTAATACCTCGTAAATTAGACACTGAATCCACTGAGCACTACTTCCATAAACCAGGGGTCCTATAAAGTCTGATTCACAGCCCCCCTAATTAAAATCGCGATTAATAAAGTCTTTACACCGTCGTCAATAATGAGTAGACCTGCTCCGATGTGAGGTGACCGGTGGGCGCGCTCTAATTGATCTGTTGACATCTGATTCACTTTCGGACTGGAGGTGAAGTGTTTCTCGCTAGTCCCGCTCCCGTCTTTATAATTACCGTGACGCA
>NC_082384.1:23898515-23941887 GCF_031168955.1 Gadus macrocephalus
TAAGGTTAGGGGTACAGGGCCAGCCATAAGGTTAGGGGTACAGGGCCAGCCCTAAGGTTAGGGGTACAGGGCCAGCCCTAAGGTTAGGGGTACAGGGCCAGCACTAAGGTTAGGGCTACAGTCTAAGGTTAGGGGCACAGGGCTAGGACTAAGGTTAGGGGTACAGTCTAAGGTTAGGGGTACAAGGCCAGGACTAAGGTTAGGGGTACAGTCTAAGGTTAGGGGTACAGGGCCAGCACTAATGTTAGGGGTACAGTCTAAGGTTAGGGGTACAGGGCCAGCACTAAGGTTAGGGGTACAGGGCCAGCGCTAAGGTTAGGGGTACTCATTGAGGTGAGGCTGTCTTTGGGCTTGGCCCCTCTCCGTCCACCCACTCGCAGTGGTCCATCTTCCAGGACACCTCCAGGCCTTGTTCACCGGGGCTTTGGTCGCCGGTGACAGAACGGGGCTGCAGGATGAAAACGTGAGGCCTTGTTGCCCTTCAACAGGGAGGGGCGCAAGTGGAACAAAGTCCTAAAGTTTTGGGACTTTGTTGGTGTGTGTGTGTTGGTGTGTTTGTGTGTTGTGTGTGTGTTTGTGTGTGTTTGCGTGTGTGTTGTGTGTGCTGGTGTGTGTTTGCGTGCGTGTGCATGTGCGAGTGTGTGTGTTTGTGTGCGTGCGTGTACTCGCGCGTGTGCGTGTGTGTGTGTGTGCGTGCTCGGCGTGTGCGAGTGCATGCGTGTGTGTGTGTGTGCGTGCTCGGCATGTGCGAGTGTGAGAGTGTGTGCGTGCGTGCGAGCGTGCGCGCGCGCGCGTGTGTGTGTATGCGTCTGTGTCTGTTTGTGTTGATGTATGTGTGTTGATGCGTGTGTGTGTTTGTGCGTGTCCTGGAGCCCCTGTTCTGGGTGAGTCACGGCTTCTTGTTACCTCCTGGAATTTGTCATAACAAAAGCATGGCCGCCCTGCCCAGTAAATCTCTGTGTATATCAATACTCTCAGGCCGCGCCACCGGGCCGAGAGTTTTCAGAATGTTTAACGTAAACCCTGGCAGGGCAGACGAGGAGGGGGGTGGGGGGGTGGGGGGGGGGGGAGAGAGTGGGGGGGGAGACGTCTAGAGCCACTGTGTCTCAAGCACAAGGGGAGGATGTAGCTGCTACGCTCCTATGAATTATTAAGGCGCTGGTGTGCCTGCTGGTGGGAGCAAGCCCCACACTGACACACTCTTAGCAACAGCCAACCGACCAGATAAAAATAGAAGAGGGGCTTCTTTTAGGGAAACCATCATTCCCATTCCAGGCAAAATCCGAAACACGTGACGACGTTGTGGGGAACGTTTTGCCACATCAGCAACACGGACAGATGTGTTGTGCTGTTGTCGCAGCGTGGCTGAAGGATGCTCTGTCCTACTCATCCCCGATGAGAATCTGCATGATCTGTATGGACCGGTAGATCTTTATGTCAGAAGAGCTTCCTATTTCTTTCAAAGTATCAGGCTCCTGCAATGCATATCAGCACATAAAGGCAATATAACAGCACTGGGCTGTTATACTGAGACAGGAAAATACTAAATGATTAACTGCAGTAGTAATGCAACAATAACTGAATTCCATTCTATTATCCCTGGCTGAAGTTGTTCTTTCATATTCCCGTACGCAACAACCTCCTCACATTTTCCAGAACACGGGGTTACTCCACACAGCGTTGTGATATTCCAAGTCTTTATCTTCATAAGCCGAATAAATCACCTTGCACGCTCTGCGCGTTGTTAAAATCTTCCAGATGAGTCCCCACCCGGGGGTTATATTGAAATGTTTCTCTTAAACTGTAACTTGCATGTCATCTTAAAAACAGACACAGATGTCAGGTAGGCAAACCGCCTCGCGTTTAAGGCACCGGCGGTGGTGAGTCGGACGAGGAGGGGGCGTCTGCCAAGCACCTCCACAAAACACGAACCTCACTCCACACCCGAGGCTGATTAAACGCAACATTCAGGCGCTCAAACCATCGGAGGTCTCTCACACTGTGTGAGCGCATGAGGAAATGCTTCGCAGTGTGCCGTTATTAAGTGATCGAAGATGTGGCCGTTACTCCGTTTGTTCCCAACGTGGATTTTCCTCGAGTCCTCCTTCGCAGCAGATGTCCTCTGATGCAGAGTATTTGCTTACTTTGGGTTCTGTTGCACATTTAGACAGCTGGATGTGTGACGGTGATGCTGGACTTAATGTTATTAGCTAATTGTATTCTCAGAATGAGCAAGGACCCCCTTCTGATGTTGGGGCTGGGGAGGTAGACAAACAATTGGATCTTGTCCCCAGGCAACAACATGTCCTTCTTCATGGAAGGCCAGGGAATTCACACGGCAGTAGTCGGAAAGCAGGCACATTTCTGTAGCTTTTTATGATGGCAAGCTGTTAGCAATAGTGCAACAGACCTCTTGACTATTGACTTGCTGATATACAACATCATGGAACATGTTACTGGTGATATTGTGGTTAATTATTATTATTTGATTAAAAAAAAATATATGTATATAAGTAAATGCTATTAATATAGCCTATATGCTTTTTTTGGATGAAAATAAGCACTGCCTTAAAGACATTTAAACTGCCCCTTAAAAAGGATTGGTAGATTGTTCTCAAACCGTGGGTTGTTTTCAGCAAGTCGTGGTGTTGCAAGTCCGCTGTTGAAATAGGTAACAAGGAAATGTTACCACAGAGGTCGCCTCCCTGTGGAGCACGGCCGACTTAAAAAATACGATTCAATTTCCAGTGTTTGCGCAGTGCCAAATGCCCTCGGACATGTTTTCCTCCCAAAGAAAACAGGAATGAGGCAGCAGACCAGACATCTGATGCATCTACGAGATAGTTGGAGGCCAAATGTTTTTGGTCAGGATGTTTTTTGATAAGGCTTTTCTAACGTGAGTGAGAGTTTTTCCGCACCGTGAAAATGTATACCCAACGCTGAACACGCTGCGATAGTTTTTCTTCTGGATTCAATTTTCGTTCCTCTTTCCTGTTAAAAGTTGATGACTGGATAACAGTTTAATCCGGTTATATAATGCAACATGAATGTACTTTAACTGCAGAACAGCGGCAGTTGCCCATGAGGCTGAAGGTTGGCCACACAGACTAAGTGTGTTTTCTCAAAATCTCCAATTCTGAGAAAATATGTTGGCCCTGAAACGGAGCCAGAATAACACAATATGATCACTCACCGGCCCCACAAACACCCCCGGCGCATTCATCATCCCCACATTCAGGGGGTCGAGGACGAGGGCACTCTAAAAGAGAATTTTAGAAGAAATGTTGCACAACTATCCATATAAACATTAATTTGACGATGGTATCGTAACTGATAAAAAAACATGTTCACAAAGTACCCAATCCCTTGATGCGAGGCTAATTAAGGGAGTTTTTCTTGCCCTTTGGGGGGCTAGGGTCAGGGAGGTGTCATCAATATTAAGCCCTTTTAAGCCCTTAGAGACTGTACCTGTGATTGAGGGGTTACACAGGTACACATTGGGCTACAAAAATATGCAATGAATTGACCTGAACAAGCACCGACTTTCTCCTTAATCAGATTTGAGCATCTATTGAATAATCGCTAAACATCTGCAACTTTTTTTAACCGGGCGGTACATTGTCATCAGCTTGTTAGGAATCCAGTCGCCTGTCGCACACAGTGGAGTTCAGCGGTGTTCACCTTCAGTCATGTGACCTTGGCTGGTGAGCGTGGGGCAACTCTGAAAGAAAGCGTGAGGATATAGGAAAGAAAGGAGGACTTGGGATCAGGGGAAAACAGCTGAAACCTCGCTGGTCTGGGGGGGGAGAAAGCGCTGGTGGGCAAGGATAAGAGGAACAGCACTAAAACGACAAACAGACTTCAGGAATCCTGCAGGGCTCTTCATTAGCAGGGCTCTGCGGACCTCTATGCAAAAACCTGGGCTGCAAAAACCCTATGTCTCTAATGTTAAAACAAGTCAAGCACTATAACCAGTTTAACCATCTATCAACCTTGCCATTTATCCATTTATCATAGCACTAGTCAAATGTGTGATTATGATGAAACAAATACAAATGAAACAGCGACGATTAAACTGAATCGCAGAGACCCAGAGACGTATCGATCGCAGTGGTGATACGAAAGGCCCTTCAGGAACACATCACCGCTGGCTGCCTTCACAGACCGGAGGCGGGTGAAACACAGAAAGCGCATGTTACAGGATATACATGAAGGCATCACACGACACCCCCCTCACACCCCGCCGCTGGGGCCCGGTCCTGCCTCCGGTTCCCCCCCAGAGGAGCAGGCTCAGTGCGGGTGTCGATACCGCGGAGCGGGGAGAGCAGTGCGTGTTGTGTTGTGGGGTGGGGTGAGGCGGTGTGTCGGGGAGACGGGGGAGACGGGGGGGACGGGGGGGGGAGGAAGAGGTCAGAGGGGGATTTTTGGAGGAAGCAGCTGGATGCCTGCAGTGCAGGGCTACAGAACCTCAGGATTACAGGGACGCAGAAGGTGATTGTGGCACAGTGACAACCGTGGGCAGAGCCAGGGCAGGCAGGGCCGAATGTGGTAACGTTTAAAATGCCTGAGCCCTGTTGGGGGGCTGGATGCAGTACAGTTGTCGGGAAGGAATAAAAAGCACCGGGACGGGAAAAAAGAGTAAGCGATGACCTCCCAGAGAGCCGTTCCTCTGTGTCCTTAAGGTTAACCTGGCCTTGTTTTCTAGCCTACATTTCAACACTGTGTGTTCAGCTGTACCGGCTGGGGATAGGAGGGGAGAGAGAGAGGGCGAGGGAGGGAGAGAGAGAGAGAGAGAGAGAGAGAGAGAGAGAGAGAGAGAGAGAGAGAGAGAGAGAGAGAGGGACGGAGAGAGAGAGAGAGAGAGAGAGAGAGAGAGAGAGAGAGAGAGAGAGAGAGAGAGAGAGAGGGAGAGAGAGGGGGACGGAGAGGGAGAGAGACAGAGTGAGACAAAGAGGGAGAGGGAGAGGGGGAGAGAGAGGGGAACAAAACAGTAGCGAGAGCTAATCTTCTACATTTCATACTTAAGTAAATGACCCGGGGAACCTGCCACTCATGCCATGCTGCTCTTACACATCGCATTACGGGAGGTATATACACAAACGTCCGTCCTCCTCCTAGGACGCACAACACACACGCGTGCCCCACATCTGTGTCATTCTTAACGACGGTCCACCAATCTTCTTGTTTCTCTAGCCATGACTCGGCAGGATGAGATCATCCCCGAGCATCCCAACAACAGCAATATCCGGTGCAGTCTGCAGGACAAGCGCTGCATACAGAAGACCCTGGCACGCCACCCTCCCAAATCCACCAACCAGAGGAGCAACAATGCCAGGGAAGACCCCAGGGCTTCGCTGGTAAGAGGCACAGTCTGTCCTTCCAACACACACACACACACACACACACACACTAGACTCCCAAACCGGGGACACGCTATTCCCAATGACGCTCTTGGCTAGATCTTACTTTGTGTTTTATTTACCCCTTTGTTTTGTGCAATAGCATGACAAGAGAGACCCCTTCCCCGAGTCCCTGCTTAACAAAAAAAACGAAACACAGAAACAAAAGAATGTTGAACGTTTGCCCAGCACATGTGCTTACAATTGTGTCTTGGTGTTTGTTATTTTTTTTCCCTCTCTCTCGCCTTGTTTTTTCCGTCGGGAATATCATATCTGGTGACAAACGAGGGAATGGAAACGACAAGGTTTACAGAGAAGGAGCCCGAGTCATTACCCAGTCGGCCACAATGCTTTTGTTCCACCCCCCCCCCCCCCCCCCCTCCACAGGCTCCGTGCCGGGCTGAGCTTCAAAGGGCCCTCGACAGGCTGGCATCGAACACTCGCACGCACGAAGACCTCTACTCCTTCCCTATACCAAACTGTGACAAAAATGGAGATTTCCACACCAAACAGGTCTGTAACTGATGCGGCACTTTAATAATATGAACGGCACAGCCAAAGGTTTTCCAGTTAAACTATTGACGTAGGACAGGGAACGGGATGTTATTACACATTAGGTTCGGATCCATCCATCTCCTGTCTGGGTTTGTGGCCTAAAAGCACATTTTCATCCTCCAACTGCAGCCTTAGCTATGAGGATCTGGACTACTTCATCATCTGGTGATCCAAGAGAGATGAAAACAGACACACCAGCTCAGGGGCGACTCACAGGGTTTCTTGAAACGCACTGGAGTCGGGCGGGAGGGCCAGCCAATGAGCAGACATTTATTGCTCTTTAAACCCCATACAATTGTTTTAACAATAATACCTCCATCAGCGAGAGGCGGATACTGTTACGTGTTGGATGACCTTTCTGCTTCAATGCTCGGCATTTGTAAGCAACTGGCGCGCACCGGAGAGAACGAGCTGAAAAGAGAGGCCAGAAAGGCAGATAAGGCTGCGTGAGAGAAGCAGAGAGGCACATGTGCAATCAAAGCAACAGAAGGCGAGTGTGTGATAAACGCAGACCTTTTTCCAAAAGCCCCAGGTCTCCAGAATCTGATTGGGCAACACAGCTCAACCGTCCGTCTGCAGAGCTTTTATAGGGCGTAGTTCTGAGGCCCATTCAAAGGCATGTGTTTACTGTTTTACTATAATTGCACTATGGTAAAACGTTGTGGTAGCAGGGGCGAGCAAAGCCCAGGTCAGGAGAGAGCCATGAATCTTTTCATGGTATAGCCGGTTTAACTGGAAGAGCTTAAACCGGTCTCAAAAAAGGATGTTTTGAAATTGCCCCGAGAGACTCAGGGGTGGGTGGCGAGCGGACGACAGATGCGGTGCGTCTCCTCCCCCCCACCAGCACCTTTTCAACTGCCTCGCGTCGGACGGAACGACCGCACGACCCGGGGACCCCGGCCAAACGCTGCCGGCTAGCTGCTTCTCCCACTAAGACCCGCAGCACCACACAAACAAACACAGGCTTCCCCCTCAGCATGTTAAACACTGGCCCGCGTGCGGAAGCACGGCCAATGTAAATAACATCCCACATCCTTTTTCTTGTTTTTAAACACCCCAGTGCCACCCAGCTCGTGACGGACAGCGAGGGAAGTGCTGGTGCGTGGACCAGAAGACCGGCCTCAGGCTGCCCGGACCACTGGAGCTACGAGGGGATCTGGATTGCCACCAACTGATGACCGCTACCCTAAGGGTGTGAGACCGAAGGGGAGGGGGGGAGGGAGGGAGGGAGGGAGGGAGGGAGGCAGGGAGGAGAGGATGGCATGGTGGTGGGTGGGGTGCAAAGGAACACACACAGTTTCTACTGGTGCTGATTAGATTACCTGCTATATGAGGACAGGACTTAACCACATTTACCTTGGGGCCCGTGGACCTTGAGACGGCAAAAAAAACTAAAGAATGAAATAGACCTAAAAAAAAAAAAAAAGCAAATAAAGTTGTGTTCTTGGTCTATGTATGTTTTTACTCTGCGTGTGAGGACATGTGATCTCTATGATTATTTGGCGCACTTTTGTGTTTTTTTTTTTTTACTATTTAAACCCAGACAAATATGCTTTAGACAGTGTGTTCGCATTTAAAGTGACAAGTGGCAGCAGTTTTCCCCCCAGATAGTACATTTGAGATAAAACCTATTTTCTTTGTTTACTGAAATCTGACGTGCATCTTTGAGAGAAGAGCCAATTTCCTTTTTAAGAGGAACATCACCTGCAGACTGCCTTTCTTCCCTTTCTGTTAAGGGTCCAGGTGGAATAGAGCTATGCACTCCCCTGATAGGTTGAACTGGCAAGCCAATGATGCCAGCACCATTCTGCTGTTTGTGTAAATATACAGCTATCCCAGTGCAGGTTGGCTGCCCAACACTATCCATGGCAGGCAAAAGCAGTTTTATGGTTCTATAACGGGGTTGTAAAACAAAAACAACTACCCCCGATAGAATTACAGCTAACTAACAAAAAAGAAACAACAACTTCTGCATTTTTGCCTTCTATGCATATTGGAACTTCAACACATTTTTAGTAAGAACAAAATCAGTATGTATAAGGATGCTCTTGATTTCTGTTTTGAGTATGATGTTATAACTGTTTTTAATGTTAAAAATAAAATTTTAAAGGATATTGTCTATCTTTTGTTATGTCTCACTAGTTTAACAACGTTTTTGAGCATTGAGGTAACTTTGCATGTCTTCGGTTGGGAAAATAAATGTTGATGTTACATCTAGGAATAACAAACATTTAACACAATGACGTATTGCCATCAAGTTGTCATAGCTGTCAGTGAGCTACTTATGCAGTATTAACATTTTCCCATGAAGTTGTGTATATGTAACAATATTTACCATACTGCATCCACTCTCACAAACCAAAAACAGAAATACAATCCATCAATCCCACTTTAATTACACAGAGCATACAAAACAGATACACCAAAGTGCTCAACAATGGACAGAACACAACCAGAACAAGAAATTAGTTTGAAATACAAATAATGTCAAGAGTGAGAAATGAGAAACACTTGAGCTCCACAATTTAAACGCAGACTGCGAGGCTGTTATGGAAGCAGGTAGGTAAATCTGTCCGTCAGCTTCAACTTTCACGGTTATTAAACAAACATGTTCAACGCTGTCGCCAAGGCTGAGAGGGTGGCTGGCCAAACGCAAGTGTTTCCTCTGTTCGTCATCATGCAAAAATGATAGCGTGTTCGATTCCCAGATCCCGTCCACTTATGGCGCATTTCCACCGGAGGGTGCGAGCCTGCGAGGTTAGAACGAGGTTGCTAATTGGCCCCAGCAGCCCATCGGCTTAGCAGGATCGGCGACGATAGCTCCAGTGTGGGGTTCTTAATAACCTGTTGGCTCGGAGTTCAGTGGAAAAGGAAAAACATGTGGAATAACGATCATTATACGTGCGGTGGGCGAGTGACGCTTACAACAGCTCTTTGTTGTTAGGTCCTGAATTGATACAAATCATTCGTTACTCTCGATCTCTCAAGACGTGCTGTTGTGGCTGTGGGAGCCCAACACGTCAACAATAGGACCCTGAGGTTTTTCTCAGAAACAGGGGTCAGGCATGGTGAGACGGGAACTGTTGGTTTTGCAGCGAAATATAAATAAGAATTTTCCTGAAACCAGGAACTTTCTTTGTTTTATATTAAAATATGAATGCGCAAGGGAAGTTAATGGGGTTAGTCAGAGTATAACTTACTCAGACTTTGAGAGTATCTGTTAAAACAGAACCTACTCAGGGTACTTTGTAAAACCATAGCATCAAGTCCCCCTAACCCGAAAGTGACAACAGTGACCTACATCACTGAAGGGTTTTAACCCCATAACATTTCTGAAGCATTTATATAATATATATAGGCCTATATATATATATATAATATACATATAATAAAGTTTGTGATAGGGCATAAAAGCATTCCAAACTAAACAGGCATAGGCATGAACACACAAATACATTTTAGTATTGAAATAAACAACCAAATCAATCTGAAGTCAATCGATATTGACATTTGATATTACATATAAAGCTATTGAGTGGCTGTGCTCTCTGTGACTGAGGGGAAAATTTGACGGATATTTCCCTGATAGTTAAGTAATAATAATAATACATTTAATTTAGAGGCGCCTTTCAAGACACCCAAGGTCACCTTACAGAGCATATGGTCATCATAAATCGATGAAAAAATAAAAAAAAATAAAAAAATAAATAAATAAAGTGACAGCTTCTTCCCCCCCTAGGGAGTGGGCTGTATGGATTAACTATATTGTACAGATTCAGGAGATGACTGTAAAACGATGTGACAGCTACAGGACTGCCTATGATACAACGCATGCTGCACACAATGCTGAACATTGGTGTTTGATTTGTATTGTACCTTGTTCAGTGTGTACCAGTGTTTACATCAGATTTCAACACGGTGAAGGTGAATTTGTCAATGAGAGACATTATAAAACGACTGCGTCAATGGCACCGATCAAAAGAATGGCAAAATGTGTAATGTTTACCATCTGTTCATGTTTTTGTATACAAAACATCTATCTTCTGAATCTTTTCGCGATAGATCTAAAGAAAGAATAAGCCCGTCAACATAAATATACATGTAACACACATGTATGCAACAACCACTAACATGACACCTGAGAGAAATAAACAACCTATCTGAATGGGCACGTTCGGGTATAAGTTAGCGATGAAAACAAATGTTTGGGAATAAAAACTTTGGAATGATACAACATGACGACGGGATTTTACGTGGGCCTCTAAAAATATCTCCTGAGTCCAGCAGCAGAGCAAACATTCAAGGCCGCTTACTTCCACTGCCTGGGTCCATTCTGAGGAGCTCTAAGGGCTTAGCCAGAACTGGGTTTTGAATTTGTGCAGGAATCACAGCTTTACGAATATTCCTCCGCTTGATTCAAAACGTCACAGGGCCCTATGTTTTCCCCCCCGGCGCCCAGAATACCACAGCTGTGCCCGAGGAGACTCGATAGTGTTAAGCTTACACAAGTTTCGTGACCCCTACCCTATTCCTGAACGGCCGTGCATGCTACCAAACTCCCCGCTCCTGTCCCACCTCCTGGGACTATGGTCTGGTTTGACCTGGCGTGGTTTTGCTACTAATTTTCTGCAGGCTGTTTACGCAAAATCAGCTTTAAGATGACAGCCAACATATCACACAATTGACCTATATAGGGCACATCCTGGAGGCTTTACAATGTTATTGTTGGGTAGTACACTATTACAACTATTGGCATGTGCAGCTTACAAGAGGTGTAGGCAAGAATGCAAAGTATTTCAGTTCTTAATCTTAACACAATAGAGTAGTGAATAGAAGCACATTATGTTAACAAACCGTGTTGGCATGGGAGCCCATGTGCTTTTTTTGTTATTACGTTGCATAAGCTTAACGTTCCTTATTGAATAACGTATTGTTAAAGCAATGTAAAATGTGTCATGAAAAACACACGTGTGGCCAAATGTGGATATTTTATGTGACGTATAGCGTCCATACAACGCAAGCGACGTCAACAAGTGTGTCTGTACAATGTCGATCAGCTATTTGAGTGATTATCGCCTGTCACTCAAGAGTCAAACACGTATAATCCTGTTTTGGGGGACTTTACGCCGATAGGATTGCGTTTCATAAAACCACGAAACGGCGACTCTGAACGAAAAAACGACTGATTTTGGAAACCCAATACATGACAGACGGGTTCAGAGCAGGCTGCACATCATCAGCCGGGCTAAGCACATCCGTAATGAGGAGGGTGGGTGGGGGTGCAGTTCTGGAAGATTCTGTGGGAATCTTACGAGTGGACCCCGTTTCACCAGAGTATTGTGGGGACTGTCTCTCCTCCTGGGCAGTCTGGTGAAACCATAACGCCTACAATAACCGGGGCTCGGGCGAAGCCCTTAAGGTGAGTCTTCCTGCAGCGATGGAATAACATGGCATGCAAATCTTTTATTTTGTGGAGACATAAGACATAACGTTGCATGCTGTTGCACGTCATAAAGATGCCTTTTAGCCTATTTATTGTTATGGTGGCTAGGCTAACTAGCTGTTCAGTAGCCGCTGGTCTAATAACAACAAAGGCTTGTGGGTCGCATTACTGCACGATGATGTGGACATCACGATACATCTGAAGTCTAGACACAACGGTGGGGATTAACCTGTCCGTCATTAGATATGGACAGCTGCTCGTCAAGCTGTCAGTCATGAAGACACCCATCTAGCTGCGCCTACCAAGATGTACACATACGCTGCTATCAAAATGAATAGAAAATCACAATAAATCAACGTTTTTTTCAACATTAAATGACTAACAAACCTTACATAATACACGTTTAATAAACGTGGCCACTCGCGTTTGATTAGTTAACACAAAGAAACATCCTATCTTGAATTCGGTAAGCCGGGGACACGGTCCAACTGAACCCCGCTGTTATCATCGTAGACTGCGTGGAGCGACAGGCTACCGCGCAGAGGCTAACGTGCGGAGCTAACGCTCTCAATACGTATAGCCTAGGCTAACGCGCCGAGCTAACGCTCACAGAACGTAATGGTTACAATACACGCATAAGAGCTAATATAGCGAAAGGCTAACGTCACCAAGCTAAGACTATATAGAGAATAGCTAAATAGGGACAGGCTAAGAACACCAAGCTAATGCTTACAATACAGAACAGCTAATATATTCTTTATGGGCGAACCGGGGATAGAATATGAATCCCATAAAGGCATCATGTTACAGTTTTTGTTACAAAATCTGTTTTATTTCAGATCTGATGCATGGAATAGACTGATCTCTACTGCTCCCTGTGAAGATGTCAAGTAAGCAAATGGATGAAGTCATGCTTTGCTGAACCTGCAAGTTGACCATCATTACAATCATTATACAAAAGGGAATGTTAAATGTATTTTTTATGATTATATTATTATACAATTATTGTCAACTATTATTATCGAACAATATTATTGTTTTTATTATCATATATATTATTACAAAGTTTATAGTATTAGTATTTTCCTTTTTCCAATTACACATGTTTTAACTGACATTAGTCTGATCGTAAAAAGTTCTGGAGAACTAATGTTGACGTCCTTTTCCACCTTTTCATCACAACAGAGAGGCCCTATGCCCCGCCCCCTCCCCCAGCCCCCACAACTGTAAGTATATAATTGGTCTCCAACTCGTACTTTGGGTCAAGTAATTAAATAGTTTTTGCCATTTCAAAATTAAATATTATTGAATGTATCATGTAGTCATTATGCATTTTAACCACACCAGTACAAAAATATATATTGTATTGGCCAATGCTAAAGGATTATTTCCTTTATCATTGATTTAGATTTAGTGCATTTACTAGACGCTTTTTCCAAAGCGACTTACAATAAGTACATTTGTCAGAAGAAAGATAAACAATTATCATGAATAGCAGTTTATTTTGCATCAGTCCAGCATCTCCTTCCCATTGATCTGTATCTGCTGCTCACACACTCTCTGCCATCTGTGTCCCTATCTCATCTGACTTCATCAGCAAATCCCCAACACTGCTGGGTTTGTGGGCTACAACCCATACAGCCACCTGGCCTACAACAACTACAGGCTCGGAGGGAGCCAAGGCACCAACAGTCGGGTAACGGTATGAATATTAACCTAGAGGAAAACAAGGTGACCCAAAATCAAAGGCAAGGTCAAAGCTGGCTGTGCCTCTCCTCGTTCAATCCAGTGTTTCACAACGTGACACCATCAGACCTCCTAAGAGCAAAGTATCACTCTAGCAAATTAATAGCCGCACAGCTGTTAAAAATACAGGTTTTTGTTACCATGGAATAAAAAAAAACCTGTATTTTTAACAGCTGTGCGGCTATTAATTCGCTCCGAAAGTTAAGTTATAATTTGTTCTTAGGAGGTCTGATGGTTTCATCTTGTGTAGCAAAAGCAAGAGAAAGAATACAAATTAAAATGCTATGACACCCGGTCATAGGTCAATTAGAAGACGGTGTTCCACTAACGAGACCTTATTAAACGTGGTGTTGCACAGCGCTGCCTGCTTGCCTTCATTACAGTGCAGACCCGGGCAGAGAAATTCCATCTATGTGCATTCAGATCCCGGCCGCCATTCAATGTGTGCACTGCTACCTAACCCCCTATTCTAAGAAGCCTATGCCATCCGCGTTGCCATGGCACCCCAGACCCGCTACCCAGCATGGTGTTGGCTTCTGAGCAGTAATTAAGGCCCTGCCTGCTGCAGTTGTGGTTGACTGAGTCTAATAATGGCATTATGTCTCGCAGTGGGCAATTCCCAGCTTCACTTCGACTTTCTTTATTATTATTTTTTGCATCATTTTCCGCTGGTCGGTGCAATTTCATCACACCCTATGGGCTTCCCAACCTCTGGTTAGGGTTTAAACTGCCTTTTAATTAAAGCGAGTTAATACAAGTGACTAGAGTTGACTGATGCGTGAACGTTTTCTTTTTTTGTGTGTGTCGTTGGAAGCATTATGTCATTCTGCTTAGCGAGCGGATGCAACACGGCTTCTGTCATTATTCAGTCATTTCCTGATCCAGCATGTGCCTTGTCTTAACCACAAAAACATTTGTAATGCTTCCCAGAATACCTCGGGAATAAACATCCCAAAGCCGCCCAAGCCCCCTGACAAGCCATTGATGCCCTACATGAGATACAGCCGGAAGGTAAGTGCACGAACGAAGAAGTACCCCTTGTGGTTCACACAGTGGGCATCGTCAATCACCAGGGCAAGTTTGGTTTCCAGTTAAACGCAGCCGCACAAGAATTTGATGATGAAGATGAGGCGAAGATGAGATATTTACTTTATATTGTATTGTTGCTGCGATGCGGCTGTTGAGGTACCAAGCATAATCATTTTACTCTTGTGTGCTTACAATAAGAATGTGATAAAAGCCATTCTGATTGTGATTCACTCATGGCGGAAGAGAGTGGTTTAAAGGTAGCCACTCAGACCGCAGCACACACTTTACCGTGCTTTCATCATCTCAGAGACGGCGCTCAAATCGCACGGCCTCCCCTGGTTTGTGACCTCTCTTGCCGAGAGATTTGTAGCCCCTCCGGCCCCATCCGTCCCTGTGCCCGTGTCTGGTTCTCATCACCAGGTTTGGGATCAAGTGAAAGCCTCCAACCCCGATCTGAAGCTCTGGGAAATTGGGAAGATAATCGGTGGCATGTGGAGAGACCTCACTGATGAGGAGAAACAAGATTATCTCAACGACTACGAAGCAGAGAAGGTCGGGTTTTCCCCTAATGAGTGCCGTTTTGGGGTAGGGGTTGTGTGTGTGTGTGTGTGTGGGGGGGGGGGGGGGGGGGGGGTTTCGGATGTTGACTGGTTACCAGTAAGACGTGTCTCTCAGAGTTATGGGTCCCTCTGGTTCCCCCATTCCTTCCGACCTCACACCTCTGAGCAAACACACTCTTGCGCTCCCAGCGTGTGGCGGAGGCAGAATGACGGCACCCAGGGGAACCGCATGTTTTTCGCGTCGGCACCATCTACCGCCCTTCTGTGTACCTCGGCTTAGCTCAGGAGGTAGAGCGGGCTGGGCTGGTAACCGGAAGGTTGCTAGTTCGATCCCCGGCTCCTCCTAGCTGAGTGTCGAAGTATCCCCGAGCAAGGCGCCTCAGCCTCCCTGCTCCCGACGAGCTGGCTGTCGCCTTGCATGGTCCACTCCGCCGTCAGTGTGTGAATGTGTGCTTTAACAGCTGTGAGAGACTTTCGATAAAGGCGTCTTCTAAATGCCCTAAAAGTAAATGTCAATGACTCCATTGCCCCTGCCCCCTTGTCATTGCTGCCGCGTCTCCTGCCCGTAGATCGAGTACAACGAGAGCATGAAGGCGTACCACAACTCCCCGGCCTACCTGGCCTACGTCACGGCCAAGAGCCGGGCGGAGGCGGCGCTGGAGGAGGAGAGCCGGCAGAGGCAGTCGCGGCAGGACAAAGGGGAGCCCTACATGAGCATCCAGCCAGCCGACGACCCAGACGGTGAGGGACTGCGGCGAGATGGCCTCCCCAGATGTTTTGTCAAGCTTGCATGCACCCATGCGCGCGTACACATGCACTCACGTACTACACAGACACATGCACGCAGGCACACGCGCACACACGGAAACGCACGTGGCCACACACACGTACACACATGTACACTGCCGCACAGATTCACTCATACGCACAAATGCACACACACGCATGCACATAATCGAGCAGGATCGTGCAAGCATGCAAGCATGCAGGCACACACACACACACACACACACACACACACACACACACACACACACACACACACACACACACACACACACACACACACACACACCAACTCTGTGGTAATTATAGCCCTACAGCCACATTCAGCCACACAGTCCCAACACCAGAGCCTCTACTGATAAAAACAAACCCCTTTGCGTTTTAGAAAGACCAAAGCCTAAGTATTCTTAAAAAAGTATTCTTAAAAAAGAGTTTTGTACTTTAAGTCTTTAACGACTCGACCGGTTTGGCATTAAGGACGTTACTGGCGTTTAAACAAAGAACCTATGCAATGTTACTTTTTGGAATAGCTAGCAGTCTTATAAACGTAGGCACTAAAACACTAATGTGTTTCTTATTCTCCTGATGGACGACACCGGGCAATAGCCATGATTGCATACAATTGTAAGCTGAGTTTAATAAGGAAAAGTCAGGGGCATGATGTGTGTGTATTAGCACCCATTATAGACTGCCTGTGGGCATCTGACCTTCCCCAAGACACGCACTTAGGCCTCTGTTGTTGCCATGTTTGGGAGGCGTAGGTAAAAACAGCAACGAGATCAGCAGCAGCTTGTTTGCATGTCTCTTCGAACGTTTATTTTATAACAAAGCATTATAACATTAGCGTTTGTTGCAGGATTACAGTTTGTAGTCTGCATTTAGACGCAGGGTTTAGCCCCACTCATAACACTCAGGGATCTGTTTTTCATTATGGTCAAATTGGACATAATGACCTATACTTGCCTCTGTGTAAATGTAGTAATCGTCCCCATGAGTTTATAAAGACCGGCCCTAAATGTGTGGATCTTTTTTCCTACATCGAAACATATATTTTTGTACGCCAGTAGCAATAAGTAGACATGAAAAGCCTTTCCTTTGATTGATAGATGCGTTACATAATTCACCCTTAAAGGACAAGGCTGGCATAATTGTGCGGTTTTCTTTTTATTGCCGAAATCGCCCTAATAAAAATACCTAAAACTGTGTGGTTTTTCCCTTGTTTGCAAGTATTGTCCGTTAGGCAAAAGTCACCCTGATCCCCATCCTCATCATAGTCAATGTAAGACTCCATCGCTGTCCAAAAAAAATTGAGCTCCCCCTGTTGCTCGGCTCCTGCAGGGTTAATCCTCAAACATTATAATGCTACCCCCTATACCGCGCGGTTCCTATTCAGACCTGCATGTGAAGGCCTTACGAGACCTTTACATTTACATTCAGGGGGTTCTGCTGACGCTTGTATCCAAAGCGACTTGCAACCATTCATTCACACATTCACACACTCCGACGACGGAGTCGACCGTGCAGTGGGACAGCCAGCTGGTCGGGAGCAGTCAGGGTGAGGCGTCTCGCTCAGGGGACACCTCGACACTCACAGCTAGGAGGAGCCGGGGATCGAACCAGCAACCTTCGAGTCACCGGTCAACCCACTCCACCTCCTGAGCTGCTTTGTTTATCTCCTCTGCGCTGGCCGGACTCAAACAAAACGACAACAATCATTTCGGAGCAGACATTGTCCGTTCGGTTCGGGTATACGGGAAGGGAGAGTAGCCCGGCTTCTTTTGGTCCTCCTGCTCCTCAACCCCTCTGCTCCCTCCCTCCCTCCTCCCTCCCCCCCACGCTCGCTCCTCCCTCCCCCCAGACTACGACGACGGCTTCACGGTGAAGCACTCGGCCACCGCCCGCTTCCAGCGCAACCACCGGCTGATCAGCGAGATCCTGAGCGAGAGCGTGGTGCCGGACGTGCGCTCGGTGGTGACCACAGCCCGCATGCAGGTGCTGAAGCGGCAGGTCCAGTCGCTCATGGTGCACCAGGTACGCTGGGGGGGGGGGGGGGGGGGGGGGGGGGGGGGAGAACGCCCCAATCCCTCTGTCGAGGGGTACCTCCGAGGTGGCGGCGGCGGCGGTGGTGGTGGTTTACATTTACTTTTAGGACGCTTTTATCCAAAGTGACTTACAAGTACATTTCTCAGCGGAAAGAAACTACAAAATATGTCGGAAAGAGTAAAGATATTCATAGAACCAAGTGCCAAGCACTTACAATCGTTAGGATAACCCATTCCCCGTGTACAACAAAGATAGCTAGGATAGGAAATAGCAGAAGTCATATTTTGAAGTGCCATGGTGATGGTGTGGTGGTGATGGTGTTCATGGTGGTGGCGGTGGCGGTGGTCGTGTAAGCGTGTTGATGGCGGTTATGATACCGTTGTGGGCGGGGCTCAGGCGGTGCGGAGGCGGGGTCTGACCGGTGTGCCCGTGTGTCTCCGGGGGTAACAGAGGAAGCTGGAGGCGGAGCTACTGCAGATCGAGGACCGGCACCAGGACAAGAAGAGGAAATTCATCGAGGCCACTGAGTCCTTCAGCAGCGAGTTGAAAAGGGTAAGAAGAAAGAGATCTCTCTTCTTTTCTTTTTTTTTTGGATGTCGCTGCTTGGTGTTGCTCGAAAGAGTGGAGCCCGGCTGTTTGGAAGGCGAGAGTGGCGCCGTGGCCAGCAGCTGTAGCTAACGTCGGCCACATGTGTTGGCCAACACCTAGCTGTCAGCGTCGCTCACAATTTGTGGGTCTTATTATGGAGTTGTGGCGAAGCGAAACACAGTTTTTCAGTGCAGTGACCTTTTCACATGAGTAGGTGGCACTGTTTCCCCCCTTTACACGCACCTCTGAAGCAAGACCAGCCAACAGGCTCTCCGCCAACGCTCACCGATGTGATTCTTCTTCTTCTTCTTCTGCTTCTCCTCCTTCTTCTTCTTCTTCTTCTTCTTCTTCTCGTTCTTCTTCTTCTTCTTCTTCTCGTTCTTCTTCTTCTTCTCCTTCTTCTTCTCCTTCTTCTTCTTCTTCTTCTTCTCCCTCTTCTTCTTCTCCCTCTTGTTCTTCTCAGCTACATATTTCACAACGGCTACAGCCTTGAATGATCCCAACATCTTAAAAGCAGAAGCGAAACTTGCGCCAAAAGCGAACCAGAGCTGAGCTGAACCGCCCCTCGTGATGCGTCTACAAAGCTGTCCATTTTATTTCATGTGATCCTTGTGACCTTCTCACATGTTTATTATTTGATCTCGTAAAATATGACTTATAGATCCCCCCCCCGCCCCCCTCTCCCCCCAGCTGTGCTGTCTGAAGGTCGAGGTCGACATGGAGAAGATCTCCGCTGAGATCTCGGCGGCGGAGGAGGCGTCCCGCCGGCGCCTGGCGGAGCGGGACAAGGAGGCGGGGGCGGAGCCTGGCGCGCGGGAGGCCCCCACCTGCGTGCTGGCGGAGGAGGAGAAGCACGTCTGCGCCACGCACGGCGGGGGCAAGCCGCCGCAGAACGCTGCCGCCGACGACGACGGCGGCGACAAGGATGGAGAGGAGGCGGGGGCCGGCGCCGCGGACGCCACGGGTAAAAAATGGCGCCGTGCACTAGGGGTGTAACGGTACACACAAATCTCGGTTCGGTACGTACCTCAGTTTTGAGGTCACGGTTCGGTTCATTTTCGGTACAGTAAGAAATCAAAATGCTAAATATAAATGTGCTTCATAACATGTGCTTCAAGTTGTTCATAACACACTTTTGTGCAAAACTAGAATTCTTCTCAAAAATATAAAGATTCTGAAATGTAGAAATAAAAATAAATAACATTGGCTCACTGTTTTTTTTAAGAAATATATGATCTAATGTGCCACAATGAACAATAGCAACACTAAACAGTTTCAAGTTCTTGCTCAGATTAAATATCATGAATAAGGCTCAGACTGTTTCTTTAAAAACAAATCTTTTCTCAATCTAATGTGCAACAATGAACAATTGCAACACTAAACAGTTTCAAGTTGTTGCTCATTAATTTTTACTCCCCCCCCCCCCCAATCTTTAGCCCTGAAGACTTTCACTCAATCTCCTTATCCACATTATCTACAGGATAATAATACCAAAAATTTGAGTACATACGATGTGATGTACCCTACATGTTACTCCCGTATACCACAATGCAATGCGGTCGTGTTTTTCCGGAGGAGAAGAAGAAGCTGAATAACCTCGAAAACGAATATATTTAATGATGGAGTCTCCGGCTTTCGTTTAGAAATGTCAACAATTTATTTGGGATTAAACCTAGAATATTTAACATTCAAAATTAATTTAATAAAAACTTGAACAAGGAAATGTAAGATTCAACATCAATACAACCTCCAGCTTTCCTCGTGAGTGCCCGGTTTGTTTACATGACGTGGGCGCATCTGTCTGCGTCACACAAATACCCGGCGCATTTACTGACGCAAATGACGTTTAGAAATGTTCAGCGTAGTGTCCGAATTCTCGTTTGTGCACTATATCATGAACACTATGTAGGGAATAGTGAGTGAGTGAATAGGGAACGATTTCGAACACGGCTACGGTGTGCGCAACTGTGCACGTGCGGCCGCAGCATGTTCCACACATGCGGTCCTCTACAATATGTCCGTATGGAAACTCGTTCGGTACGCCTCCGCACCGAACCGAGCACCCCGTACCGAAACGGTTCAATACAAATACATGTACCGTTCCACCCCTACCGTGCACACACCGCGTGGAGACGGGTTCAGGAGGTGGAGCGGGTTGGCTGTGTAGCCGAAAGGTTGCTGGTTCGATCCCCGGCTCCTCCCCGGGAGTGCCGAGGTGTCCCTGAGCGAGACGCCTCACCCTGACTGCTCCTGACGAGCTGGCTGTCGCCCCGCGTGGCCGACTCCGCCGTCGGTGTGTGAATGTGTGTGTGAACGGGTGAATGTTGGGCAGTATTGTAAAGCGTTTTGATTGGCCACTGGTGGAAAAGCGCTGAACGAATGCACTCCATTTACTATGTAGAGATGTGTGATACTGTGAGGAGAGAGAAACCTGTTTCCACCATGATGACTGCGTGACTCAACCCTCCTCCTCCTCCTCCTCCTTTTCCTTCTCTTCCCCCTCCTCCTCCTCCCCCTCCTCCACTTCCTCCTCCTTTTCCTTCTCCTCCTCTCCTCCTCCGACCCCTCTCCCCCTCCTCCCTTCTCCTCCTCCCCCTCCTCCTCCTTTTCCTTCTCCTCCTCCTTCTCCTCCCCTCCCTCCTCCTCCTCCTCCTCCTTTTCCTTTTCCCTCCCCTCCTCCTCCCCCTCCTTCCCTCCCCTCCTCCTCCCCCTCCCCCCCCTTCCCCCCTCCTCCCCCTCCACCCCACCTTCCTCCTCCTCCAGTGAAGCCGGAGGCGGAGTCCCAGCCCGGTGGCGGCGGCGGCGAGGAGGCGGCCTCGGAGGACAAGGACATCGTCCCCGAGGGAGGAGCCACGGAGGAGGGCACCAGCGACAGCAACACGGGCTCCGAGACCACCTCGGCCCAGACGGAGGACGCCCCGCCCAGCGAGCCGGCTCCCGAGGGCCCGGGCCCCCTCCCGCGGGGCCGGGCGGCCCACTGAGCCGACCGGTCGCCTGGTCTGACCGCTGATATCTCCGTGTGGTCACGCTCTGCACAGTAGCATCTCAACCCCGTCACCACCTCCATCCCGACGGGCTCCACCTCGCCGAACCCCCCCCCCCCAGATAGCATCGTTAGCTTTAGAGCGTGCGGCGGCGGTGCGGTCACACTCATTATGAAGCGTTTGCCCGTCCGTAAAAGCTGATTTAAATGGTGTAAACCGGTACATACCGGTACCCAATTAAAGCCGAGCCAATCAAAGCCGAGCCAATCACAGCTGTACACAGGAATAGTGGGGGCTGAGACATCCCCCCTCAGAGGCCCTCCTCAGTGGGGGCCCCTCTGAGTCCCTCCCCAGTGGGGCCCCGTTGAGTCCCTGCCCAGTGGGGGCCCCTCTGAGTCCCTCCCCATTGGGGGCCCCTCTGAGTCCCTCCCCATTGGGGGCCCCTCTGAGTCCCTCCCTAGTGGGGGCCCCTCTGAGTCCCTCCCTAGTGGGGGCCCCTCTGAGTCCCTCCCCAGTGGGGGCCCCTCTGAGTCCCTGCCCAGTGGGGGCCCCTCTGAGTCCCTCCCTAGTGGGGGCCCCTCTGAGTCCCTGCCCAGTGGGGGCCCCGTTGAGGCCCTCCCTAGTGGGGGCCCCGTTGAGTCCCTGCCCCGTGGGGGGTCTGGTTTCAGCGTGAGGGCCCCTTTAGACGCGGGGGGGGGGGGGGGGGGGGGGGCAATGTCGTATGCAGCTCAGCAGGGTGTCTCTGGCGGGGCCCTGCCTTCTCTGTGTAAATAGCGGGAAAAAAGGAGACAGAAGGCGGGGGGGGGGGGGGGCGGGGGAGTCATAGAAGGCAATGAGTCCGCAACCCCGGGGAGGGTAACCGTGGCGACGCGTCTGCAACAACAGCCAACGCCTGTCTCTGGAGTTTGTGTTTTTTAGACAGGTGATTCATCGGCTCCGGTTGACACATTGAGGGAAAAAAAAAAAAAAGATGTCTGGAGGAATCCCGTTTTGAGGAAGCTATACGTTGTTATTATTTCCGCCGGCGCAGTGTCTTACTTGAACCTCGATGAATGCGGAAAAACGCCGTACGAAGCGTAAACAGTTCGGCCCGCTCGCTCACTACTTCCTTGGCCCACCCACAATGCAACTCCGGCCGCCGCCCGCCGCCACTGACGGCTGCTTCCAGGCGTAGCAACCAGGCGTCAGGCGGAGCCCTGATTAAATATAAACCCTGGAGTTGGAAGCACTTGAAGGCCCACAATGCAACGGGCCTCCTCCTCTCCCAGGTCCTCTGGCTGGGGCAGTGAGCTGTAGCGGCAGCCTGTGTGAATGCACTATTGTTTCTTGCTGGGGGGCCAATCAGAACATGTCCCGAACCCGTCCTGCCACAGCACATGAATATCAACACATATCTCCCCCGTCATACGCTCTACGCGCCACGTCTGGCAGACTCCGGATCATTGCAATTTAGGTGTATTACAAAAGAGGGAAAACTAAATAGAGTGTCATGCTTAACTTTGTCTTTTGTACTGTAATGCGATTGCTGCTTTTCGTCGTTGTTTTTTTTTGCATGAAGTCGCCGTTTAAAAAACAAAACCGAGAGATCCGTTCCGTGGGGTTATTGTGACGAGTGCAGTTAAGTGTCTCCCGTGTGGAAGGTGATTGGTTTACTCTTAGCCTCCGTGGCCGTGATTCAGTGACAGTATCGTCTCAGGAGTTTGTGGGCACTAGTAGCTTTGTTCTTTTTTTCTGCGTAATTTATTATCCAGCAGTATCCTATCTTGTGTACGGGCTGAATCGAGAGCATGAAAGATTGTGTGTGTCATCACGCGGGGGCGTAGCCACATGGGGGGCAACGGGGGGCCACGGCCTCCCTTGGTCAGAGGTTGGCCACCCCGCTGCCCCCCCCCAGTCTGAAAAAATAAAATGAAGTAAAGCTGTAATATGCATTATTATTTTGTCAAAATTTTGACGCGTAAATCTTTTCTAATGTGTTAATTCTGATATTAAAAACAAATATTGCATTTAAAGTTGCAATATTCCCCCCCTGTCAACAATCAAGTGCCACCCTAAACAAAAGACTGGGCCTGGCCCCCACAGCAATAATGTTCTGGCTACACCCCTGGTGTCACGTTCTTCTCATAAAACACCCTTGAACCAGCCCAGCACCTTGTTCACAAGTTTGCCCGCTGTCAATCAAGCCCCAAGCAGCACGGTTTGAACATGCCCGCAGTGTTACACACGATACACACATTATCGATGTTGCAATGTTCAGAAGAAAAAACGAAAAAATGACAACGATGTTGTTTTGTCGTCCAAGGCTTTGCTCGTAAACATTGTGTTTAAAATGACATTCTTTTTTCATATTTATATCAATAAACTTTTTTACCCAGAAGAAACATTTGCCCTTTTCTTCGTTTGAAAGTGAAACCCATTATGTGACATCTTGTACACCTATTGATGCATGAAGGTGCTGCATTTAACCCCTGCAGAGAGACAGAGTTGAACTATACCTTGCAAGCCTAAAGGTCAGGGAAGTGGTTGGGGTGGTGGGGGGGTCTTCCTGTTTTGAGTCTGGAACTGCGCTGCTGTTCTTCTTCCAAACATTTGTTTTGGCCAACACAAAGGTAAAGCACCACGTTAAAAGAAAAACACTTTTCACCAGGGTTCATAACCATCAACATTTGATTCCTCTTTTGAACAAATGCAGGCAATGAGGAATTTAAAGCAAGATTTGTTTGCATGTAACTCGATCTGCCGCTGGATTTGTTTCGGCACAACGTTAATGTTGGCCTGCACATCACATCAATCGTGTCATAGCATGGTTCTGCCCTCCAATACAATATATGGCCTGCAGCCATTTGAAACACAGCTGGGTATTATTTTAGGAACTCTGGCACAATACAATCAAATAAACTTCAAAGATGGGTGATACTGCAACGTGCCTGTTTCCCTTCACTCTTCAGGAACCTTGAATATCCAACTAAGATTGAATTGTCAGGATGAGCTGCAAGCAGCAGCAACGGAGGCCTAACGAGGCCCGTTTTGAACGGGCACTCTACTATTTTTCTAAAAATAGCACAATTGTAACATTCTATTCAGGAGGCCAAGAAGAAAACCAACATTAGTTTTGCCATTGCTGCTTTCTCTTGTAACAAAGCGACAACCCAGTGATTTCTTATAATGTATGAAAGAGTGTGAACATTCAAACATCCCTCTAACATCTTTGGCAGCTCATAAAGCTCATATGCTGCGGAGGCCTCTGAAGACAATGTGGTTGAAACCACCTGAGTGAAAACCACATTGAAACAGGTGTGCAACTCTGCAGAGCATGCACTGATACATAGAGAGAGAGTGTGTGTGTGTGTGTGTGTGTGTGTGTGTGTGTGTGTGTGTGTGTGTGTGTGTGTGTGTGTGCCGTTCCAAACCTGTTTTTATTAAAGACTATAGTAAAAGACCCATTACCACACGTATAGCAAACTGTGTTTGAATCCTGTGCTTGATTTTGACTTGCTTAGCTTACCTTAAAATAAAAAAGTGTTACTTCCTCATAAATAAATTACATTTTCAACTCTTTACAATTACCAAAACAACCGCAACCTCCCGTGAGAGGAACACTGTAAAAAAAATCGGCCTGATAGACTGTAGAATGGATCATTGTGTCTGAGAGCATCACCCAGAGGAACTCATTGTTGCAGCACAGCACCCTGTGCTTCTTGTCTTCGTGTCAGAGGTACCGTCTCAGCCTGCCTCTGGGCTTTCCTCCCTGTTTTGAAGTTTTTTCTCTCACAGTAAACTGCTCACTGAGGCGGTGAAGACGAGGCTGGGGAAACATGGCTAAGGTCAATGGTGAGTACCTTAGTGAGATAAGATAGTTATCAGAAGAAAATTAATAACAGACTTCTATAGTTACAAAATTGAATACTAATGGGAACTAATATCAAGTTGGTAAAGTTCATACAATTCCGTAAGCATTAGTAAGTAGCGTTTCAATACTGTAGTAAAGGTTGTATCATTATTGTTATTAGCAGAAGTGAAAGTAATAGTGATATCAATCGGAGTAGTTTTATGTAGATTGCAGTTCTTGTGAAATTAAAATTCAAAGCATGGAATTACTTAATAAGTAACTGCAGTTGCAGTTACTTATTGCCTGCAAACCGTGCATACAATGCGCGAGGGCTTCGAAGATGACAATACTATTGATTAATGCAGTTTTGGGTTAGGGTTAGATACGAAATACAGCTGAATACATTTCACATTACTTTGATACTTTCATTAGTGATTATGGACGGAATTTAAACAATTCTCTAACCTGTTAGTTGTGCTGAAGTCAACTTATATCCACCCCCATCTCACTAAATCAATCCCTATCTGTGTGAATGTTATTGATGAATTTGTATGCTATCGTGTTGCATTGTGATATTATTGGATAATAACCCTGCCCCTGTTTTTCAGATTTTCAGATGTTTGTACCATCTTTGTGTATTTTGATTATCAACGTTAAGGTAAGCAACGTAGACTCTAGCCCTTGCACCTTATTTCGTCAACCATTCAAGACTTCCTTCATCTAAACCAGATAAGATGTAAAATAAGATATAATAAGATAGGAATATAAATGAATACCATGCTTCCACATGGGTGCCATCCTACAATTTATTCCAGATCTGCTCATCTCAAGAACAAGAAGAAGAACAAAATCTGGATAACACTACCGTAGGCTACGACTACGATGGAAACACGGTGGACTACAGCATGTACGCACACACCCCGTGCGAGAAAAAAGATGTCATCAAGTTCCGTCTGTGGTTCATCCCCCTGTCTTGCACCATCGTCTTCCTCCTGGGCCTGTTCGGCAACAGCCTGGTCATCTTCACCTCCCTCCACTTCCGCCGACTGAAGACGATGACCGACGTGTACCTCCTGAACCTCGCCTTCGCCGACCTCCTCTTCACTCTCACGCTCCCCCTCTGGGCCTCTAACTTCCTGGAAGACTGGAAGCTGGGCCTGTTCACGTGTAAGGCCATGTACACCCTGCACAAGGTCACCCTATACAGCAGCATACTGCTGCTGTCCTGCATCAGCGTGGACCGCTACTTCGCAATCACCAAGGCCGTGTCGGCGCACCTCAACCGCACCAAGACCGCCTACCTCAGCAAGCTGTCGTTGGGCATCATCTGGGCGTTGGCCCTGGTGTTCTCCGTCCCTGAGATGAGGTACACCGGCGTCCGCTACGGCACCTGTAGCCGTTACCCCGTCGACAACACGTCCAGTCTTCTCGTCGGCATCCAGAGCACGCAGATCGCCCTCGGCTTCGTGGTGCCGCTCCTGGTCATGACCTTCTGCTACAGCGCCATCGCCGTGAAGCTGTGCCAATCGCGCGGCTTCGAGCGCAACCGCGCCCTCAAGGTGATCCTCGCGGTGATGGCGGCGTTCCTGTGTTGCCAGGTGCCGTACACCCTGTACCTTTTTGTGACCACCCTGAACCCCAGTCTGGCCAAGACTGAGGACTGCGCTCAGAAGAGGGCGCTGCTCTTTGCTGAAGACATCACCCAGTTCCTGGCAGTGTACCGGTGCTGCCTTAACCCGCTGGTGTATGGCTTCATCGGGGTGAAGTTCCGCCAGGATCTGCTGAAGCTGATGAAAGAGGGGCGCTGCCTATCCCACGAGCAATTCTATAAGTGCAGTTCGCACTCTGGCAGGAAGAGCAGCGTGGCAGACACAGAAACCACCACCACGTTCTCCCCTTAAAGGTGCTGAACCCAAACTATAATTTCAGTTTAATGGGGTGGGAATGAACGGCCGAAAGCCGTCTATCAGTGAGGGAAATGCGGTATGAAAATGTCTGTTTCAAATTGACTGCGCTTGCCTAATTTTTTAGCCAATTTCGATTGTTGGGCAGCTCCCTCCTCAATTCTGACCAATCAAGGCATCTCTTCCCTGATTGGTGCGGGGGAATCTACCTTGCCTTTCCACAACAGGTGTCTGAATGCAACACATTTTCAAAATCCTACTCTCTTGCTCTCTCATGCTCTCTCTCTTTACACCTCGCATGACTTACCTACAGTAGCTTTAAAAAGAGGACAAAATGGTCCAGCTACACACTGTTTAACCGTGGACAGCATCATCGTAGCATGTCCGCAGAAAAAAAAGATGACTAATGACATGAGGAATAGAGCCAGAATAGAGCTGTGGGTGATGAGCTGATCGAGTCTGCTATGAATTACATAATGTGTATTTGAGTCAATGGCTATATATATGTATGTTTTCTTCTTCTTCTTTTACTTTTTAATAAGGTCCTAATTTAAAAATGCTCAGTGACCTCAAAGAGTTTCTCGACGATAATATGATTAGATCTATCTTTATTTATGCGTCCTCCTCTATCATTATACTTTTCTATGCACATTCTTGACATTCTGGGAACGGTTTTGCAAGTGCTTCTGAAAAAAAGGAACCCCTGAACGTGGACATTTCCTCCCTGAATGAAGTGATGTGTGGGTTCATGTGTGTGAATATGGGGAACTGTCAAATGTAGAGCGTTAATAAACAATTTATCTTTTTAAATTGTCAAAATTTGTCATTTTGTTCTGTAAATCAATAAAGGTGACTCATCTTTGCTATAGGTGTTGTGTTCATTAATTCGTCATTATTGTCCATGACCGAATGACCCTAGAAGACATCTCCATCAACATCATTTGCATAAAATACACATGACAAATCTTTGGTTTTAGAAATTTGATGGGCTTTTTTGTGTTTTTGTGAACAGTGAGGCAGGTTGAAGAAGAGTGGGAATGAAATCAGCATGGGACCACAGGTGGGAATCGAACCTGGGAATAAAAAGCATGAATGAAAAGTACCTGTAGGTTCCTATGTTGACTTAAAGACCAGCACTGGGTTTGCAAAACAGGGACATTTTAACAGTTGAATTAGTTTTAAGCATAAGGGCACTGGCATACGAGATGTACTTTATATGCAACAATAAATGGATATCTTTATTTACAAATCTGGTGCTGTGAGTTCAAACGTCTAAATATATCTGAAGATCACGGCTCGTTACACATAAATACACATTCCTGAAAAAAGAAAACCACACACACGCACACACACACACACACACACACACACACACACACACACACACACACACACACACACACACACACACACACACACACACACACACACACACACACACACACACACACACACACACACACACACACACACACACACACACCACACAATCTTCCAATCAATTACAAACACAAAGTATTTCCCATAATGTTGCATCAACCCTGACTGACTCCTATGTAGAAACACTCCATGAATCACAGACCGTGAAATACTAAGGAAAATACCAACGGCCACGGAGTCATACTCCGAGTGTCTCTAGGCTGGGGGATTTCATCAATGGGGAGCAGCGAGGGAACGTACTGCCACTGCCTCTGGGTAGCTTATTGGCTTACAGGAGAAAGGGTTGGGAGGCATTGATAAAGACACTGAGCGCAGCCAGGGTAGTCACCGTACAACCCTCTGCCACTCAGTAAGACAGGAGCAGCAGCACACAGAGCAACAGGTAAGGCACCCTCTTTTTTACGAATGTATCTACAGCACGGCCGCTATAGGGGTGGATAAGGAATCAGAGTGCTATCTCAGTGAGGGCATTATGGGATATGGTGTAGTGTGTGTATCGTTTTTTTCTTAAGTATATTTTCATCATATATGTTGTTTTATGTTTCCTTTATAAAGTCCCTTTGAATAAGAATTCCTTCACATGATGGCTTGTGTGGAACTCAGCAGGTCCATAGGATTTAAAGTTAATTGTACTTCTAGAAATATGTGGTTGAATCAGAAGTTGGATTGTAATTTCTTTATACTATACTATACCATACTATTATACTATAGGCTTACTATACATAAGTAAACTGTCGGTCTATAATACATGTCAAAAGCAACAGTGTAGAAACATGTAGAGGGTTAACATTTCCATCAGTATAGTATAATACAATAATAGAAAATAATATAACATAGTATACATAGAGTATAGTAGCATCTCTAGTAAAATCAAGTTAGTCTTTTATGTTGTATTTCTTTTAATGTACATTGTAGCACTTTGAGGTCATTAAGTTGGTCATTATGAATGAAATGCATTATTATTATTATTATTATCTCTCAGCAGGGAAAGTGTGTTGACATCAATACTAGTCTGTCGTCATGGTAACCAAAGGGTGCTGGAGTGAATCAGCACCAGCCACTCCTATTCTCGGAGACGAGTAGTTTGAGGGTGTGGGTGGGGGGGGGGGGGGGGGGGGGGGATGGTTCAGCCGTTATACAACCTTAACCTCGTAACTTTATGACATCAAATATGAACCTGATAAGTCGACAAAGGCCAAAAGGTTAAAATCCACACTCTGAACAGCAGTCATAATAATTTGGTTTCAGTGTGCCTGTATGGGTACACTGTCTGATGATGACATACATATAGGGCCATACATATACAGTAGGCCCACTCTCTTCTTACAATAGCCTTGTGACCCTGATGCACAATTGAGGTTCAACCAAGGTAAAAGCCTGTGCATGCAGCAGCAACAACCCAACCCGAGTTATGTTACACCCCTCAGGTTACAAGTTCAACAACAAAAGACCATTTGAGAATCTGGGAAAATGGGTGCATCAGGAATCAATACGAGTTTGGCCCACGATGTGAAATGGATCTAACTCATTCACTTCTGCTTTTTTCCTCCTCTCTTGCAGACAACAAGTCGTTTATTATTTCCCACCGGCATGCTTGCAGTAGCCAACATGTCCCAAGTGATACCCAACCATGTCCTGCGAGTGGGTCAGACCGTCCGACTGAACACGTCTCCGAGGTCAACGAGTTCGAGTCCGAGTCACCCAAACTCCACTAGTCCGTTCAGCGACCCCGAGCTCGAAGCATCCCTGGACAACCTGAACCAGCTCATCCTCGAATTGGATCCGACGTTCGAGCCTCTCCCGATGACGAGTCCCGTCAACGTAAGCTCCAACACAGGTGAGGCGATAAATAAAACCGTTTAAGTATGCCGCTACTTTATCGGGAGTATTTATTTGTTACGGCTCTGCGCTTTTTAATTAGAGGCGCATACGGCTCTTTGAGAACCCTGGCTATTAGCACCTGGAGAGCCTGGGGATATGGAAATTCACCAGTGTTTTGGGGCTGAGATTTTTACACACTCAGGTAATTACGCCCCTTGAATGCTCTTGGATCTCTGCCCAGGCAGAGCGCCACGCCCTGAGCTGAGTTCACCGGTGCAGGGAGCAACCTCGACGCACACGCATGCGTGCATGCACGCACGCACGTCAAGCACCCACACATACACACACATGCGCGTGCACCCACACACGAGTGTGCACACACATACACGTACACGCAAACACACACACGCACGCACACACACACACACACACGCATGCACACGCACACGCACACACACACACACACACACACACACACACACACACACACACACACACACACACACACACACACATACATCCCCCCACACACACAGACAGACAGACAGTCATAAACACACACAAGCACACATGCATATCCCGTTGTAAAACATATATATTGCCCGCCAAACTCGCTGCATTACACGCCCTTATGTAGTGCTGTAACACAGCAGCTCATATCCTTCAAAACGCAAGAGCAACATTTAATTGAACTGTTTCCACGCTGTCCACATTTGGAAATGTTTAGAAAGCGCTCAGTATGAGTTCTTCACCGTTTTTTTGTTTTTCGCATTAAACTTGGTTATTACTAGCGTGCTACGGCAGATTACCCATTTTCCATTTTCTTAGTCAGAATGATAAGCATCATTTTGTGCCTTTGGGTAATGCATTAAACTGTAATGGGAGGCCAGACCCCAGCTAGACGCAGATCAAACAATATAAAGTGGAATAGTGAACTAGGAGCAAGTTTAAACTCATAAAATTCCTTCAGAATAAAAGCAGGCACACAATGTTCTGGAACTTGTGTTTGGGAGGAATGGAGAACTGGGTTGGGGCTGCAAGTAAGCACCTGCTGGAAGGAGCGACAGTTTCCATCAGGTGTGTTGTGATGTGTTCCTCAGGGAACACAACACTGAGACCCCCGATCTATGCAACAAGAGACCGAATCCTGCCTTTCAGTCACATCGCCGACCATGTAAGGGGAAGCAATGGGAATGCTGTGTAATTGAACCAGGGCCAAATGCTCCCGTTCAACCATGAAAGAAAACTTCCATATCTTACATGATCGAGTGCACCGACGTGGTCATCCTGTGCATGATCTCATCAAAGGGGTGATATCATACCGCCAGGTGTGAGTGTGATTAGCCATTACAACCCCGTTTGTGTTTTAGTGACATCTTGGTTGAGTGACATCTCAAACTAGATGTATGATGGGTAGATAGGCAACACTCAGTAAAGTCCACTGGGTAGGCTGGCTGACCGATTTATCCATCATGCATCTCGACGGACACCCCTTGTGATGTCACTAAAACACAGGCTTGTAACGGCTAATCGCACTCACTCGTCATGGCACCCCTTTTAAAGACGGAAAGCTTCCTATTCTGTGGAAGTACCCAACGTTTCACAACTTCCCCTTTCCTCTCTTCCTCCGCCTCCCGTTTCCCCCCCCCCCCCCCCCCCCCCCCCCCAGAAGACTCCTCTCCAGAGGAGGACCTGTACCGCTGCGTCTTGGTCCCCCGGAGCTGCTCCCCTAACGCCTCCCGCAGCATTCCCATCCCCACCCCCGCCTCCTCCGCCTCGCCCCGCTGCAGCCCCCACGGCTCCCTCATCTTCTCGTCCTCCCCCTCCTCCTCGTCGAGGCCCCCGTTGCTGTGCGGCGGCGGCGGCGGCGTGCGGCGGCGGCCCTCGACGCACGGCGACGCCTTCGCCAACGCGATGTCCCCACGCAGGACGCACTCCAACAGGAACAGCGGCAACTCCATGCTGTCCATGTCGCCCGGCTCCGACACCAGCTACATGCTGGGCAGGTAAAAAAAACCCTGGGAGGCGTACGCAGTGGGGGGGATCCTTCTCATTAGACTGGGTAGCCACGCCCCTTCTGCCAGCGATTTGAGTTCGCCCTGCAGAAGGGTCACGAGCAGAGCATTACATTTATTTCTGGTTTCAAAACGTTTTTGTGGGAGCCAATCACCAAGCTGGCGATTAGCGCCCCCTTGGCGCGCTATTGGCTGGTTTAACACAAAGATGACAGGGAAGCGACGAGAAGCAGCCAATTGCGTACAGAGTCGTTTGAACTAGGCCCGTCGATCACCCCTCTCGTGCTGAAGACAATGACAGCAGCCTCCCCAGACCAACGTGCAGTCTACGATTGAGCTTGGTCTGGCAATATCCAGGCTACCTTCGCAGCAATTTCTACAATTCTAAATCAGATCAACATCGATGGATTTGTGCGACTATGAAGGCATGTAGCAGATGCTTCTATGGCCAGCACTGAATTCTCATACCTGTTATCAAAAATCGAAAACTTATCCGAGGGTGCTTTCAGGTCAGGCTGTGGGGTGCAACCAAGTACCTTTGACTATCCTGCTCCTACAAAACAAACCAACCACACATCTTCACACATACAGCCAGGGGGAGGGGAGTAGCAGTTGAGGTTCATGATTTGACACTGCACGGGTATGTTGCTTGTGCCTTGATATCAACCATGCCCGCTTTCGTCTCGCCCGACGTACAGCTGTCTGTCCCTGGCCAGCGAGGACGCGGACAGCCCCGATGGCCTCGACCCGCGGGCGATATCAGGCTCCTTCAGCAACGTGTCTGGGACGTCCTGTGACACAAGGACCTCGCCGACCAAGCCCTCACTGCTGGACCACTGCCAGGGGCTCCAGGGCTACGGCAGCCACAGCAGCCCCGCCTCGCTGGCCGGCTCCCTCATGGACATCCCCGTGGTGCTGGTCAACGGAGTGCCGACAGAGCCAGACCCCAGCCGTCCGGTCGCGCCGCAGTCAACTCCCCCGAAGCCGTCACTCCCTCACGGTGAGTGTTTTTACGGAGCCTGCGCTGTTCGGGATCCTTAAAAGACTCAAAGACATGCCTTGCCTCAAACAGTTGACGTTTTCTCCCTTTTACGCAGAGACTATTTGGTTATGCACGTGGCTCAGGAGGTAGGTTGGGTTGGCTGGTAACCGGAAGGTTGCGAGTTCGATCCCCGGCTCCTCCTAGCTGTCGAGTGTCTGCCGCCTTGCATGGTTGACACCGCCGTCGGTGGGTGAATGGGCACATGAATGGCAATATTGTAAAGCGTTTTGAGTGGCCACTGGTCAGAAAAGCACTGTATAAATGTAGTCCACTTACCATTTACTGAGAGACATCCCTTGAGGCTAACCGTTGACGTTTTTCTCCCGTTTATGCACAGGCCAAAACATTTTTTACAGCCTGTAACTCCATTGGCTCATTGAGCCGTCAATGAGCTTTCAGACACTGGGAATTTATAACTGTGAGACAGGGACACAGCTCGTGGTTGAGTGTGCCCTTTCATGCTGCTAGTCCGAGCAGGAATGCGGCGTGAAAAGCATTTGAGCCCCTTCTGGTGCCTTCTTGACCCTGAGGAACCCCGGATCTTAAAACACTTTTACGGTCCTCTAGGTTTCCAGGCCCATTTCCATGGAAGTAAGCCCTCGATGAAATTTGTCATGGACACATCAAAGTTATGGTTCCGACCACACATAAACCGAGCAGAAGGTGAGCCAAGAAACCCCCCGCATTCCTGTACACCCCTTCTTAAGAACCCCAGACATACCAACGACATTAAAATGAATTCATGTTACTGCCATTAATATCTGAGAAACTGGTTTGGGAGTGTACGTTTAAAAAGTCAGTCCCTTTTAAAGAACCCCAACATACCAACAACATTAAAATGAATTCATGTTACTCCCACCACATCAAATTCTGAGAAACCGTTATGGGAGTGTACGCTTAAAAAGTCAGTCCCTCCAATAGAATGACTGGAAAATGTACCATAGTAGGGATGCAGTATCTACCACATTTGCATTTACCTTTAGGGCATTTAGCAGACACTTTTATCCAAAACATAAAATAAGTGCGTACATTAAGTGCCAGGACGTACAACTTACAATAAATGCGTATGGGGGTGTCAGAGAGTCAATGCAGAGTCTAGATGAACTCTAAAAAGGTGACTCTCGAGTCTTTTGCGGAAGCTGGTGAGCGACTCAGCGGTCCTGACATGGGCACGGAGCGAGCTTCACGGTTCACATGTTCCTCAAGCTGTCTCTGTGATCCATCGTTCGTTGCAGCGGAGGCCATGCTGAAGGACAGGCTACCTGGGGTGTTTGTGGTGAGGGACAGCACGTCCTTCCGGGGCAGCTTCGGCCTGGTGATGAAGGTGGACCCCTACAACGTCTCCCCCACTGGATGTCCTGCAGGTAGGCCTCTTACTGTCTGACCTCTCACCTTAACCTCTGACCCGGGTTAGGGTGAGACATGCGCGTGAACAGCCACAGCAGCAGTGTGGATGCATGGTTAGGACAGAATCAGCTTTATTAGCACACTAGTATGATCACACACGAGGCTGAGACGGAGTACACACACAGACATTTAAACACACAAACATTTAAACAAATAAAGACTAACATCAAATGTAACAGATATATATATATATTTATCCGTAAATTAAGATGATACTACTACCACTACAACTACTACTGTTTCTATTGCTACTACAACTACTATACTGCTGCTATTTATACTACTACTGCTTTACTACTAATACAACCACTACTCCCACAACTTATATTATTATGGGCCAATGACCCCAGTGTTAAACCCCGGCAACTCATAGCAGTACAGTCACCACCACTGCAGCCAGAGTGTCTCTGCATTGAAAGAGAGACGATTGCCTCACCTCTCAAGCCGCCCCCCGGACATGATCGAGCACGAACTGCGGCCAGCCCGCAGACAATGCGTTACAAATCCCTCCAGCTCAGTGTCTGCTATTAACGCTCAGCGAGACAAAAGAAACCACGAGAACACGACCAATCCTGAAGAGGTGGGGGGAGAAGGGAAAGAAAAGGGAAAAGTTAGGACCAAAAATATTTCTTGCCGACACTACCCGACAACATGTGAGGCAACTCTCAGAACAGGAGACGGGTCATCCTGGGTTCACCCTGAGGCTCATAGCTTCATAGGCAGGCCCTTTAATGGCCCATGCACACTTTCTACTCAAACCTGTTATTGATAAGCAATCCATTGATCAAGTCTTACATGTTAATATCATGCTTTCAATACATTGATCAAGTCTTACATTTTAATAAGATGTGTTCCATACATTGATAAAGTCTTAAATGTTATTATCATGTGTTCAATACATTGATGAAGTCTTCCATGTTAATAACCTGCGTTCAATACTTTGATCAAGTCCTACGTGTTGTTAAGATGTGTTTAATACATTGATCGGATCTTAGATGTCAATAACATGTGTTCAATACATTGATCGCATTTTCCATGTTCCTTAAGGGCTGCATAATCCATTTGTGTGTCTGTGTGTTCTTTATCTTCTTCTTATCTATATATTTGATTTATTTATATATTTATTTGGTTCTTTTTTTTTGTCGTCTACGATCAATGATTCCTTCAATGAGTCCTTTCAATTGTTTCACACATGACTCCTCCCTTTGTCAAGCAGTATGAATGTGTGTTTGAACGGCGCTGTATCAATAAAGTTGCCCTGCCCTTCCTCCATGACAGGAGAGAGCAGCTTGGGTGCGATGAGACACTTTCTCATCGAGACGTCGGCCAAGGGCGTGCGGATCAGAGGCTCCCCACACGAGCCTTTCTTCGGTAAATACTGCTCTGGCTCCCTCACGCCTCTGGTTGTATGTTAGCTGTCAGCGGACGTCTGCCGACGCAGCCCGCCGCCTTATCGTGGGCGGAGGGCTGGAAGGCGATGAAGTCAGCGCGGACGTGCGCTCAGAGGGGCGGAGTTCCTCCACACGCCTCATGGTGACCTCATCCTGTGTCGACAATTTCTTATCCGCTCCCTCTGGGTGTAGAAATGCAATCCTGCTGAGGCAACGGGGTGCATTGGTCATTCACAGGAAATGGAAATGTTTTACTTCCCACACTCATTAAACACTCGTTTGTTGAGACCGATTCATGGCCTTTAGGAGGCGCAGGGACGTATCATCTCTAATAATCTCTGGTTCCAGAGAATTCATACCAAATGATTGACCGTTTTTTTTATGATTCTGCCTTCTCTGGTAGTCTATCTACCCTGGTTTAGTTGAGGCCACGGGTTGCATTGGTCATTCACAGGAAATAGAAATATTTAACTTCCAACACTCAATAAACACTCGTTTGTTGAGACAGATTCATGGCCTTTAGGAGGCGCAGGGACGTATCATCTCTAATAATCTCTGGTTCCAGAGAATTCATACCTAATGATTGACTGTTTTTTATGATTATGCCTTCTCAGGTAGTCTATCTGCCCTGGTCTTCCAACACACAATAACAGCGTGCGCTTTACCCTGCAAGCTACTGCTACAGACCCACGGTAAGTGTATGCATGTGTGTGTGTTTGTACAATTGTCTGAATGTGTGTGCGTGTGTGTGTAGTTGCATATGTATGCCTGAATGTGTGTGTCTGTATTTATGCAGGTGTGTCTGAAATGCGTGTGCATGTCTTTGCTTGTATTCGAATGTATGTATGTGTGTGTGTGCGTGTGTGTATTTGTGCGTGTGTCTATCTCTCCGTCTCCCTGTCACTCCATAACACAGCTGAATATCACACAGATCTGGCAGAAGAAGAAGATGAGTCCCATGACGGCACAGAATCCGACATCAAGAACAAAACTGGTAAGATGGGCAGAGCTAATGTGTGTTGCATCTTAACCTTCTCCACAGTGTGTGTGTGTGTGTGTGTGTGTGTGTGTGTGTGTGTGTGTGTGTGTGTGTGTGTGTGTGTGTGTGTGTGTGTGTGTGTATGTGGCATAACAGTTAGCTTACGTGTGTGGCATCTTTACCTTCTCCCCAGTGTGAGTGTTTGATTACAGTTAGCTTATGTGTGTGGCATCTTTACCTTCTCCCCACTGTGAGTGAAGGCTAACCATTAGCTTGTAGCAAGACCATGTTGACAGGGAGCATGGTAGTTACAGTTTTTAGGTACGGAGGTACTTTAAAGAAAAAAAAGCTGTGAAAAAAACCACAGATCTTTAATTTCCGGTTTCATTCATAATTTGTTTTAGGCTGGACTTTAAGGTTAATCTACATCAGTCATCAAGTAGACCAACTAGTTAGACATTAATTATCATTCCATACATTAGGGTACTCTTATCATCCACCATATGCCTGTGGATCATTCGACAGAACATTCCGAACATCCACCATCGCCACCTTCACCCCCCCTCCGATCAATAATCCCCTCGTGTTCATCCCCCACAGCGAGCAACTTCCTCTTCCTCAACACCGTCCCCACGGAGATGCTGACTGGCCCCTGTGCCGTGAAGAAGGCCGTCGCCGCCACCCTAGAGAAGCACTCCAAGGCCAGCATCACCCCCACCATCGTCAACTTCAGGGTGTCCCAGAAGGGGGTCACCCTGACCGACGTCAAGAGAAAGTATGCGGTCGATTTCTAACCTCGGTCATTGTAATGAACTGTTGTGTACTGATCATAAACACTTGGCAAATGCTTTTATCAAAGTGAAAGTCAGTCTTCCTCCAGAGAGACTGTGGACATTGGGATTCGAACCCGGAACCTTTTGACTGGGAGTCAACCCCCCCACATCCACTAGACTAGACTAGACTAGACTAGACTATCAAGCTCCGGACACACCAGTCCATAATGTGATCCAATCTCGTTGTCAACGAACACAGCGGCCACCGGCTACCTCAAGGCAACAAACCCAATGAACCGCTAAACGGGACAGTGCTTTGAGTTAAACGACGCGTTCTCTCCTTCCTCGCCGTAAACACACCGATAATTAGCGGGGGCCAAATCTCTGCCAGGCAGCATCTTTGATTCAGTGATAAAGGAACCCCACTGGCTTTACTGTGGGACGCGCGGTTTCCTCTCTGGTGCTCGGCTCTAACCCCTGCGGTCTGTCCTTCCCCCCCCAGACTGTTCTTCCGGCGCCACTACCCGGCTCACCTGCTGAGCTACAGCGGACCGGATCCAGACAACCGATTGTGAGTATGGCCCGGAGTGCTTGGCAATAGCAGCAGCAGCGGCAGCCGCTGCCACATGTTAGCGGTAAACCTGGTGGTTTTCTTTAGGGCAAAGGAAGCACACGCCCAGTGAGGCTATATGAGTCACGTCAGGCAGCAATTCCTATCTTTAAGTCGAAGCTACTCTGGAGGCTTGAGGACGATGAGTAATAGTGTGTTTTAATCATTTCAGGTTCATGACAAGAACAGATCTAAACGTTTTAGTCATAAATTGTCTCACCATGTCTCATTGCCTCAATGCAATCAATCCACTCTAATCTTGTGTCATGTCAATCCTCACAGGTGGCTGCAAGACGGCAAATCAGGAGCAAGGTATGTGTTTCCTGTCTTCATCAAATGTCTTCTCGTTATATATCTATGTCATTTTATTATTCTATCTTATGACAACGTTTCTATGTGAAGCATCTGAATCTGCCTCATTGAGGAAAAGTGCAACGTAAACAAAGTTGCCTTGCCTCGCCTTGCCTATATCTTCTCTGAAAACTGTAAAGACTTTGGCGAATGAAGCATCAGCCGTCCACCTTTAAGGGCGTGAAGCGTAGGCAAAGGCGCAAACACTTCTAATCTAATCTCACTCCCCGCCACCTCCAACAGGATGTTTGGCTTCGTGGCCAAAGGCGTGGAGGCTGGCATGGAGAACGTGTGCCACGTCTTTGCAGAGCATGACCCCCTTCAGACCTGCGGTGAGGCCATCGACGTCATGCAGGGGGCCATCAACAAGCCCTAAGCCTCAGATCCCCCATGCTGGAGGACGAGCCACCATAGCCACAATCAGCCCTTTACCGCTTAAAGTAGATATTTATAGGGGTCTTTTGTGCCTTAGTGGACCGGACAGTGGGTGGAAGAGCAAATGTGGCATATAATTGCACATGTAGTGGTAAATGGACTGCACCTATATCGCGCTTTTCAAATCCAGCGGCCGCTCAAAGCGCTTTACAATACTGCCTGACGGCGGAGTCCACCATACAGAGCGACAGCCAGCTTGTCCGCAGCTGTCGGGGCGAGGTGCTTCGCTCAGGGACACCTCGACACTCGGCTAGGAGGAGCCGGGGATCGAGCTAGCAACCGTCCGGTTGCCAGCCAACCCGCTCTACCTCCTCCTGAGCCTCATGCCGTCCACTGACATTATGGACATGGTTAGCATATCAGCACTAGTTGGTTGAGGCAAAGTCATAGAGGCTGGGATCAGATACAATGCCGCAGGTCTTAACCTCACTCTTTGGAATTGAGTTGAATCCGTCTTTTGCAAGGATATTCACGTTATAGGCCAGGTTGATCACTGCAGAGGTCAGGTTCTGCGAGAAGTTGAAGCCATACTGTAATATTTTCACGCCAATGGAAGTAATGTAAGAGATTGTTCCTCCCATATGCTTTAGGAATATATTTATTTGATTATACCTGTAAAGAGATTTTGTGTTTTAACATTCTTTGTAATTTGACAGGTTATGCTCTGATTATTACCAATAAAGATCTTGTCAACATTTAAAGGCTGTGTGTTCTGCCTTGTTCTGTGAGTGTGTGTGTCTATCTGCAAATTTTGTAAGATCTATTCCCCGGGGACCCTTAAGAACAATTACAAAAGCTATACAGAAAACAACGAAATACTTCACAATGTATCTTACTTTTATTTTAAAGGATAATCATCAAATAAACCATACATTTATCAGTTATTCTAAATAGTTCCCAAAATAAGACAAAACATACTTTTAGTGCTCAACGTAGCATAGCAAAAAACCAAGCTCAGAAGAAAACTGCATAGATATATTTATATTAGTTTTGTTTAATATCAGGGAAAAGCCAACTGATCCGCCCCTCTCTCTCCCCGCCCTCTAACAGTCAGTAACATTGTTTCATTTTCATTTCTTGTATCTTTGGTGCCAGCAAAAATAGGGTATAACATCTGTTTTAATATGAAGTGTAGCGTGTTGAAGATTTGCGCATGTGTACCACACAACCTTAAAACAAGCGTCAAAGATACTGAAGCGTTCGTTACCTATTTACAAATACTGCCCCCTTCTGGTGGAAGAACGCTATCAAAACTGAAACACAAGGTAAATCCTCACCGCAAATAAGGTCACAGTGATACATTCTTGGCTTTACATTATGAGCATATTAATTTCAGTTGCCAGAAAATGTTTTCCTTGGATATAGAGAATGAGTTTGAATGATAAAACTCTTGGGGGGAAGACACACACACTCACACATGCGTGCACGCGCGCACACACACACACACACACACACACACACACACACACACACACACACACACACACACACACACACACACACACACACACACACACACACACACACACACACACACACACACACACACACGAAATGGTCTCAAGATTATTCCACTGTTACATTTTTGCAAAATGCTGTGCACAACTAGAATGCATAATAATACTACTAATAAAAATGATAATAATTATATTAATAATAATAATAATAATAATAATAATAACGACAACAACAATCATCTAATTTTTCAGTCAGCATAAGGATACGTCCCCCATTGTAATGATTGCAGCATTAATCTTCTATCTAAGTACTTTCAATTTGACACAGTAACATAAGTTTTGCTTTGATATAGAAAGATGAAATATAAATACACAAGGCCAACTGTTTAGTGTTTTCTCAAGGAGGCACAACACACCCGATGTCATGTGTTTCCTATCGTGTATTTTCTTAAGAAATTCTTTAGGTTATTTTCTCTTCTTCTTTTCTTCTCATCTTCTTCCTTTTCTTCTTCTTCTTCTTTTTGCTTATGAAACGGCCTAGAGACAGCGGCGGCGGCAGCAGCAGCAGCAGAAAAAGCCAAATGTGTGACGACGACTTTGCTCCTCTGTGTTAAAGTGGAGCTTTACAAAGACTCAGTAGGGGGCCAGACTTCAACGAGGGGGGGGGGGCCACAGAATAAAAACTCACCGCCCCATTCTTTCACCCCGTCTGAGCGCCTCTCTCTCTCTCTCTCTCTCTCTCTCTCTCTCTCTCTCACTCTCTCTCTCTCTCTCACTCTCTCTCACTCTCTCACTCACTCACATTTTCACTATCTCTCTCTTTCACTCCCTCTCTCTCTCTCTCTCTCTCTCTCTTCTCTCTCTCTCTCTCTCTCTCTCTCTCTCTCTCTCTCACTCACTCCCTCCCTCCCTCTCTCTCTCTCTCTCTCCCTCTCCCCCTCTCTCTCTCTCTCTCTCTCTCTCTCTCTCTCTCTCTCTCTCTCTCTCTCTCTCTCTCTCTCTCTCTCTCTCTCTCTCTCTCTCTCTCTCTCTCCCCCCCCCCCCCCCCCCCCTAGGTGATGGTGGGGATACTGCGAGACCTCTTCATCACCAGGCGGACCTCCACGTCGGGCAGGCTGTCCGGGCCGCTCTGGCCGCAGCCCTGGTCGTTGGCGGCCATGTGCAGGTCGAAGCGCAGCGACGCCGACTTCTTCCTCAGCTTGGGGTTCCCCTTGAAGAAGGAGCCCTCCCACTGCCGGATGGCCTGGTCGATCTGCTCCGTCCTGGGGGGGCCGGGAGAGAGGAGGGGGGTCAACGGAGACTTCATGATGATGTTTCATTGGTTGAGGCAGCTCCTGTAGTGTGTGTGTGTGTCTCTCTTTGTGTGTGTGTGTGTGTGTGTGTGTGTGTGTGTGTGTGTGTGTGTGTGTGTGTGTGTGTGTGTGTGTGTGTGTGTGTGTGTGTTTGTGTGTCTCTCTTGTGTGTGTGTGTGTGTGTGTGTGTGTGTGTGTGTGTGTGTGTGTGTGTGTGTGTGTGTGTGTGTGTTTGTGTTTGTGTGTGTGTGGGATCGTCTGGAACTCATCGTCCGGAATCGTCATCCTGTAGTACATAGTTAATAGGACTACTCTGACCATAGCTACCTTGCTCTGGGGTAACAGTGGTATGACATTATTTATACGGCCATAGTTCTATGGTCTAGACCTGATGTTCTAATTGCTACATTAGTGATCTATTGTAATCTTTACTAGAGATCATGGCTATGATGTGTTGTAAGGAGAAGTATGGACCATAGTTTCAGATCTAAGTAGTACTGTCCTAAATGCGTTTTCTACTACAACCCAGCTGTGTTGTGTAGAGGTCGTCTGTAGTAGTGTGGTATAATGTGGCATTTGTCCAATTTTAGAGCCCCTTTTAAGGCATAAGCAAAATAAATTAATTGAGTTAAAAAGAAGGAAAGAGATCATTGTAAGAGGTAGACATTGTCAGCAATGACTGAACTATGAGTGGAATATAAGGCGTCATTTATCCACTGATTATAATGACAGAAAAATAAAGCCAGCAGAATTCATTGTGGCTCATTCCATTAATTCATGTCGCTCATCAGTGGGAAAATGTCTCCATTATACTTCACTATAAGACGCGACGTTATTTACCTAACAACTCATTCAACTTCCGTCTAATAGAGCTCAGCCCAGAACAAAAAGTACTCTGCAAAAAAGACACGCCCAGCCGTCGTCCTCTGGCGGTGTGTGCGCCACCCAATCCGTGTCTGCTCCCACACATGCGCGTGCGTTTGAACCTGGGTGAATGTGTGTCTTGTGGCTTTGCCTCTAATTGCCCATGATGTGTCCAAACCGCTCCACCCCGTGTCTTACAACCACACTGACGAACCAGGCACCCATCCCCACCCTAAGGGTGTCACGCCCCAGGGCTGTGCTGCCGCCACATCAGAGAGCGAGCCCGCTGAAAGGAACTACTCCCAAAAAATAACAAAACAAGACGGCAAGAATTCTCATGCCGCTGTCACCCGCTGGGGAGAGCGCGTGCGGCTTGGTCGTTTTTCCAGGTGTAACCCGAGTTGTTAAAGCACGAAACGGCGTTGATTCCCCGGCGGTGTTCTCTCATATTCTGTCTGCTGGACGGACTGGGACGCTGAGAGGAGCTGGTGTGGCGTGGATGGGTGCCTCGGGGTCGTCGGTGAACAATGTGTGTGTCTCCGGGGACGACACAACAACAACCACACCAGCAGCATGACGACAACGACGGTGTCACCGGCGGTTACCGCAGGCATGCGGCCTCGCCAGTT
>NC_082384.1:23946987-23963224 GCF_031168955.1 Gadus macrocephalus
GTATAATTACTCCTCCTTCACTCTCACCACCATCGTGTCGCCATGCAGGTTGTTGCTCAGCGAGCCCCTATACAACCCTATACACGGGGCCCTGTTTCACCCTCCTCAATCTAAACACAAAGCAAACAAAAACCCATGGGAACCAGCAGTTGTTGACAACACTGAACGACACCCGGGCTTAGTAGAATCCCACACAGGGGCTCGTTCTGCACAGCTAATCTCCAAACTCTTCAAACAACGCATACACATTAACATTTAGAGCATTTAGCAGTCGCTTTGATCCAAGGCGACTGACAACCATTTATACGCACATTCACACACCGATGGCGGAGTCAACCAGTCAAGGCGACAGCCAGCTCGTCGGGAGCGGTCAGGGTGAGGCGTCTTGCTCAGGGACACCTCGACACTCCAGATAGGAGGAGTCGGGGATCGAAACCGGCGACATCCTGGTTACAGTTCAACCCGCTCTGCCTCCGGAGCTAAGCCGAGCTCAGCCGACCAACCGGCATGTGACTCTCACCTGAGCTCGCAGGCCGTTGACCGTGCTCTCCTCCTGGGACCAGTCCCTCAGCACGGCGCCGTTCCTCGCCCCCCAGTCGGCGATCTGCCCCTCCAGCCGCGCGTTGGTGTCCTGCAGCCTCTCCATGTGCTCCAGGAAGCCCTTCAGTCGGGCGTTGAGCCCGCGGACCTCCGCTCTCTGGTCCTCCGTTACATCCATGAAGCCCAGCGTTGTACCTGTCAGTGTTTACACCACATATCAACCATCCGGGTACCATCCAGAGTTTAAAGGGGAAACTAAAAAACGAGAGTTGTCCGAGGTCCCTTCGTCAACGAGGAAGGAGTTCCGAGAGGCTGGGATAGAGCGGGGGCAGAACGGGGGCAGAACGGTACGCCTCCTCGCGAGACGCAGGTAATGATTAGAGTTAAGTCACACGGTGTTTGCCGGCAAGCAAGCGCTCTTTCCACGCATCCTCAGCAGAGATTACAGTCCTGGAGGCGTCGGCTGGGTAAACATTTACCCAGCCGTACTCACCTGAAACAACGCCACCTTCCTTCCTGCCCTCTTCCCGGACTGCGGATGGCCGTGCTCCTCAGCGCAGTCGCTCAGCAGGGGTGGGGGGGTCCCGGCGGCGGTGGCGGCGGTGGGATCGCCCTGAAGTATTCGCTCTCTCCCTCTCTGGGACTATTCGCTCTATCCCTCTCCGGGTCTCGGCGAGCCGCTCCAACACACCCAGCGGACGGGGCTTAGCCGCATTCCTCCGCCCCGGACCGGGTCAGGAACCTTCCCCCCGCTTCCCCGCGGAGTTCCTCTCTGGTCACAACACAGCACCAAACCTGGGCAGTGGAGGGAGGCGGGAGGAGGTGGGGAGGAGGTGAACCCAGCGGAGGAGGCCCGGCTTCGGGTTCGGTTTCTCGCGTGTTTCGGCCCAGTGGTTTAAGAGGACGGCTCCATGACGGGGGCGACGTGTTCCCACTACTGTCCCACCTGTTCTCCCCGACCCCCAGCCAGCCTTTGGCCGAGGATAGAGAGTACTGGGGGGGAGGGGGGGCTGTGAGGGGGTGTGGGGGGTTGGAGGGGGGGGGGGGGGGGGGTGGGGGGGACACTGGACACAGAGCTTTATCACCGGTGCTCTGAGGCCCTTTGTACCGCCTGATCCGGGATTACTGGGCCGCTTTCAAAGAGTCAGAAATACCAGGGGGGGGGGACTGTACGACTGTACGTTTGTGCACGTGCGCCCACAGGGTTTATTAGGTGTGTGTTCCTGCAAGAGCGTCCGTGTGACAGCGTGTGCCTATTTGTTTGCGGGGTGTGTGTGCGTGTGTTTGTGTTGGCATATGGATGTGAACTGACTGCTCCTGAGTTGCATTTGGCGAAATTGGCGTGCGGTATCTGTGAAATAAAAGGAAGAGCGATAGGGCGTGGACTTTGGACAGGGTGTCCTTCGGCTCAGCTCGGGTATTGGCAGGCGGGGGGGGGGGCCCCCCCCGCCTGCCGCCTGCGTCATGTGAGCGCCCGCTGTACCGTATTGCACTGTTTCGGCCCGTGGCAAAGCGAGTCATCCTCGCTGCTGTCCAAGGCATTTTGAGACGCAGCATTTATTTAATGCTCATATGACCTAGTGCTGAAAAAAAGTTATATGAAAAAGTGTGAGGGGAGCGGTGGTGCGCTAAACTTGTTCTGTGAGCAGCTGGGTCACGTGTGAATCATGGTGTGAACACAACGATCGATTTTCGACTGTGCGCGCATGCACTGGTGTAATTGAGCTGCGCTGCTATATATCTTTTTTATCAATGTAGCGAGTTGCGAGTCTAGTGCAGGCTGAGTTTTTTGTTTTCAGCACCCCCTGCTGAGAATACGTTCCCGCGGCTATGGGGGGGGGGGGGGGGGTCCTTCTGGGTCTGATTCTTAAGAGACAGGCGTTCACTTTATAATTTGGGTGGCAGGCCAGGTACTCAGGTGGTAGGGCGGCTGGTCTGACAACCAAAAGGTTTCTGGTTGGATCCCATCTCTGCTTGTGTCAAGCTGTCCCATTCACATTTACGTCTAGGGCATTTAGAAGATGCTTTTATCCAAAGCGTCTTATGATAGGGTTAGGGTCGGTACAGTAAGGATGTTCAAAGAAACACGTGCCAAGCAGTGAAGCACTAGCAATCGCTAGGTTAACCCATTCCCCATACACAAAAAAGATAGCTAGTATAAGATGCTACATGATGCTAAATACTATTCTTAAGTGCCAGGTCATACAATAGGTGTGTACATTAACTGAGGATGTACAAACCAGGATGTACAAACATAAAATAAGTGAGTCAGAGGGGTGATTTTAAGAGAGTAAGGGGAGAGAAGAGTTGGTTGCAGTGTCCAGGTGAACTCTGAACAAGTCAGCCGCAAGTCTTTTGCGGAAGCTGTCCCTTAGCAAGGGACCTCACACTAACTGTGTGTGTATGAAGGGATGAATGTGAGGCAATAATTGTAAAAGCGATTTGAGTGGAAACAGGTCTGGAGAGCGCCAAAGAAATGCAGCCCATTCACTATTTGCGATTCTTGTGCTTTGCTTTCACTGGATGTTAACACAAATGATGAGTGACATTACTACACCACAGAGAGTAGCGTATACCACAGCCACCTCAGAAGCTCCATCCTGGAAACTTTGACATGCGTGCATAACAAGGCTGTTATCATTAAATCTCTCTCACAGACGGTATGGCACAGGCCCAGACCACAGTGACTGTCATATGCTGATGTTATTCCATTCGATACCTTGTTAGATAAGATTCTTTAAGGGTGGCACCGAAAATATAAACTAACCATTAGACCGTTTGGCAAACAGGTTCTGACTATTTATTTTTCTTCTCATGGGTTTGTCTCAACCATTGTTTTTCAACCTGTGGAATGTGTACAACTAGGGGTTCTCGAAGGAACTGCAGGTATGACATGAGATTATATTGTTGACATCGACACAATAACATTATTTGAAAAAAACTAAACTTAAACCTATAAACTGATTATTGAAATAAATATTTATTTCGTAATATTGCTCGGTTAATATAGCATCGTGGCTTGTTATTATTTCAAATATAGTAATGCATTGTACATTCAAACATCTTCAATCTAATGAACACATAAGTCACGTTGCTGACCTTTCTTTCTCCTGTTTCCACTGGCCATGGCCTTTTTGCATCCATGGAGTTGTGTTAGTTGTGTGTAAAGGGGGCGAAGCCACTCTTTGCTCAACCACTGCATGTGTATTTATCTACCTTTCACCGTTTGCATATGAGGTGGTACGCAGAGTTCTTGATGACAGTTCAGTGGTTCACCTCAGGTCAAAGGTCCGGAACCACTGGCCTAGACTTACAGACAGATAGTAAATGACGAAAATATATATTCGGCTGGGGATTACATTGTCGGATGACCTCCTATTTGTTCCGCACACCCACACCAAACCACATTCAGACACTGACCTGGGGATTATTGTTACACACACAACTAATCTTGCCCTTCAATAGAATTACAAAACACCATTACACATCAGCGACACGTTTTTAACCCAGACAGACAGCAGATCATCAGGGAAGTATTTTACGGTAGTTGACGGACAAAATGCAGTTTAACTGACAAATGTACACTTTGTCAGTATTGTTAATTGGTGTATTTATGTCAAAAAGCCCGGTTGTATTTCTGTATGCATATCTGTGTGTGGACGACAAAGAACAGGTAAACGCTGAAATAGGGACATTCAACAACAATATAAATGTCATTTCCAACCGTGCGTGCCAACACTACAAAGCAGATAACGAAAAGACAACCAGCAAGGTCTGCCAGGAAACGTATTGCCACACAGTTGTCCATGCCAGCTCAGCAGCGTGGTGTGCATTCGGCCCAGGGTCGCTGAGGACGCAGTCAGTCCGGGACACCATCCTGAGCTAATCCTGTTAAAAACATTGGAGGTCTGGGCGATTGCAGCCGAGGTCCTCACACCTGGATCAGATGGAACCGACTCCGGCGGTCTGAAACTCAATAAGAATGTGGCTAAGCCAGTTCCGAGCCCGAGCACTCCAGTGCACTCCCATGGGTTCCAAACGGTAACCCGCGGTTGCACGAAACTGGCACACAGGGAGTGTTATGACTGGTGACTCAGCATGGGGGTTTTTACTGAAGAAGACAGACAGGCCGCGACTGGTAGGTCGTCAATATGATGGAGGAACAGGAGACAGGTCAATTCGACTTCTGGACCATTGTCCTGACAGTTTTAACCGCTTTTGAGAAACTGTCATTTTGTTTTGGATGGCTGCCAGAGTTGTTTAAAATGATTAGCTATAAACAGGACCGGTGGAGTCCTCTTGTTCGTGACCCCATGACACCGCTTTCCTCCTAGTCAGATTGGGAGGATCTCTTTGAACGTTGCTCACATGATTGTCTCCAAAGCAGCTGTTACGGTGGTTATTGGATGGCAGTACACACTTATTGGGCCTACAGAGTTCTGCTCCATTATCCTTCAATGGTTGACACTATAAACACCTTTGTATTTGAGGTGTTGTAGTCCAAATCCATTTCAAACCAAATGGTGAACGGAAGTGAGAGAGACTTGAAGGTTAAGACTTGAGACTTGAAGGTTAAGATTTGAGACTTGAAGGTTAAGACTTGAGACTTGAAGGTTAAGACTTGAGACTTGCTTGTGAATTGAAGGTTAAGACTCAAGACTTGCTTGTGAATTGAAGGTTGAGACTCTGGAGACTAAGCACATTTGTGATTTACGTTTGCTCTGCAGTTCAAGGTAACGTAACTCTGCAGCTAAGCTCATCGATAATAGAACTTTTAGGGTGCACTCACACTAGGCCATCTGGCCGTGGCCGTTGGCCATTTTCACACCTAACCGTGCTCAAATGGCCCCATTGCTCTCTGGCCTGCACTCACACTAGGCCATCTGGCCGTGGCCGTCGCAACTGTGGCCTGGCCACGGTAGGCTCTTGTCCATACGTCATCACGTCGTAAGTAATACGTCATCACTAAGCGTCCGCTGCATGGACCATAATAAAGTCTAATAGAGTTCTAACAACAATGGACAACAACACAGAGAACACAGTTCGCACTTTGCTGAGTCTGTTACTTATTTGGATATATGTTTACCGTTTAATGGGAAAGAAGGCTCGTCGCCTTTATTATGTCCGTGGTCGTCGCATGGACTATACGTCATCCAGCTCAGGTTGCGTAGCCGTGCGTGTGCGCGTGTCGGCTCACTAGCATCTGTACCGTAGCGGTCCGTGCCGTAGCAGCACACCTCTCCCAAGTGGCCAAATTGGCCCAGCCTGGCCAGACTGGCCACACTCACACTGGCAGATTTGAGCACGGTTAGGTGTGAAAACGGCCACGGCCACGGCCAGATGGCCTAGTGTGAGTGCACCCTTATACATGTAAGCATCCGATAACGAGCTAACCGTTGTAACCACATTGTTACCATCTCTTGATTGAACATGCAGCATCACAATTGTGCAGCATCAGCAAGACTAGATATCAGATGCAGCAAATTTCATACGACTCCACTAACTCCACTCAATCCATACCTACCACTATGACTACTCCACACCTGAACTTCCCTAGCGCAGGCACAGAAGACTTGGTTTCATATCAGACGTCAGTTCCCTTGGAAGACAAAATATTTAATTTAAAAAGTAAGGTAAAATGTTTGAGCCACTGAGTCAGAGGAGATGCGGTAGACGTCTGAGAAGCCAGACTAAATGATTAAGTTGTGACAATGGGTACACCTATCCTCAGAACCCTGTGCAATCCAAATGAACTGGTTCTACAGACAACCTATCAGACATACAAGGCATTCTTTAAATTGCACAGCCACCGAAAGTTTGAGATGTGAGCCGTCTAAATTGCAAGGTGATTAAAGGGAGTTGGCCGCCCGATATTTAAAGTTAGCCGTTGACAGAGTTAATAACAGCTCTTTGATTGGGGTAAAGGTTTCTGAAGAAGGAAATGGACCGAGACAGATGATCTCCGACAAGAATGTCCGGAGATCAGAATGGCTGAGCACAACAAAAGCTTTGCATTAGGTTTGGGTGCTCCATAAATATTTTTAATGTTTCACATAATTTTGGTTTGCATTGGTTGGAGCTGAGCATCAGGTAAAGTCGGCCTAACCGGCGTTTGCCGCTTCCTTTTTGAAGCTATATCTCCTTAAATTAAATGTTCTGTTTTGTGGTTCAAATACATCCATAAGGCCGTATGGGCATGCAGAATCGCCTGGAGCCATTAAAGCATACAAGTAATCATAGAAGGATGTATATTTTTTTTACAAGGAAACTGTTCAACGCAGAGAAAGATGTGTGAGACAGGAACAAACTCATGATCCCCTTCTAATCTGTTTTGACAGTAGACGAGCTTGCAGAGCACCTCCCGGGTTTGCCAACAGATGGTTTCTTTTAAGAAAACAATTACCCTCGGAGTGTCACATGCAAAACTTCTCCGGAATAAGGATGGGCAAACACTGAAAATGTCAAACAAGTTGGGGCGACCTCAATCCGTTTTACATTAAAGGAGGGGCCACCAGAGATCCAAGCTAGGGTTGACAATGCACGGTTTGGTGTACTGGGTATGTAAAATGCTGAACACACGCTGACAACACAATGATACACATTTTCATAATTATTGGTCTCATAGACGCTGAGGCGCTGCGAATGATTCAATAGATGAACATGTTGTATCACTTTTTATTATAGACTCCATGGATGATAAATAATGGGATGTATCCTAATTATCTTGTCATGAAAGAATATAACACAGGCTAGCATTTCAATAGCACCTCTGAGTTAACCAAATCATCAAAATCCCACGTTGACTATGTGGATTATTGCCAATGTATTATTATTAGTTATGGCTGGATTACGTTGTGAGAATAGAATATGGTATAGAATAAAGAATAGATCATAGTATAGAACAGGGGTCACCAACTTTTTTGAACCAGAGAGCTACTTCAAGGGCACCCAGTTTGATACACTCTTATGAAATAAAAAATGTGCTCAGTTTGCCTTTAGTTATAGATTATTATTAATGATTAATGATACTCATCTATGTGAAGACACTGATCATGCTAATGATTTTTCACAATAATTATCAACAATGACAAAAAGGTGGGAAAGAGTTGTTCAAGAATGAGTTGTGCTATTTTTTTAGAACAGGCCTGCGGGCCCCTCACATGGTCCTTGGGGGCGCCCTGGTGCCCGCGAGCACCGTGTTGGTGACCCCTGGTATAGAATATAGAATAGAATATAACATAGAATATAGTGTGTTCCCCTTACTGTATCCGGGCGCAGTGATGTGGATTTTGTGATGTGTTTTACTACACTTTTAGGGAAGCTACTAAAACGCAATGCGCCAAATCTGGAAGGATCCGATACGGAATAAAGGACACCCTTATTTCTGGTTATAATTAAATAATTATTGCTTCATGGACATTTAGGGAAAATCGAAACTAACCCTAAGTTCATAGATGACCCACAGAAAGTTTCTCACACTGGAAAATAAAATAAAAATAAGAAATAAGAACGAAGGTTGAATGAATGTGCGAATGAATGTCTTAACCGCAACCAATATCACAGGAGTGGATGATGTAGAGCTGTTAATGTCTCATAGTTGGTTAAAATGTAGCTTTATTTATGGGAAAAATTTAACGTACATTTGTGCACCAATTTTTATGAATCTTTATTTAATGTTTCTATCACCATATTTGCGCTGAATACTAAAGATTGAAATATGTTGTCAATGTCTTTTCCAAAATCTTTGGCTGATCGTATTCTTCTATAAGGAAATAAAGTATTAAAAAACGAAAGGGTTCAAAAACACCTACAGGGTGAACGTTTGCTTTAGGCGACTGGGAAAACCTTTGAAGATCAGATATGTTTTTACTCAATTCTCTGGTATGAGGAACTGAGAAAGAAAACATTCATGGAAAAAAACTTTGCGCCGATCCCAAACCGCCCTGTGGAAATGAAACTATGTCCTTGAAGTAACCACGATCATTTTAACCGCTGTTAAAAGGTGAGCAGGATACTGGTAACCCAAAGCCAATCAGCAGGTTAATTTGACTGGTTTATTGAGATTACCTTTAATTAATTGGCAATTGTTTGGCACCAAACATGTACATACTGTATGTATTGGTATACATTGGAAGCCACTGGATTGTAAACTGCCACAAACCCTGAATGATTACCCTGAAAAGTCTAAACAATAGAATGGTTGATGTGGAATGACAATCCTTGACACCTCCGTCCATGGAAACTTTCTAAGGCAACAACAAACAGACCTGGTTTCTGCGTTTGACCCCCAGATATAACTCACTTGAACACACACAAAAAAATTAACTTTAACCAACAAACCGGCCTAAAGAAGGAGTTATCTTAGTGTGTACTCCCAGTTTAAAAACACAACAATGAATGAGCTGGTTCAGTCCTTGTTCCTTTACTGGAAGAACTTCCTCAAAGTTCAATATTAGCCACTAATAATGTTTATTATTACATTTTAAACGCATTATAAAGACTGTGATCTTTTCAGGTCTGGATCACTGCAACATGACTGCAACTCACCATTGTCATCGCTCAGCCAGACGGCGTGACAAGGCTAAGAATACGGCTGCAGGCTTTGAACCAGCTTCACTGCTCCAGTCCTAATGATATTGACATCATAACAATACAGGTTTCCACATCAAGGTCCATTGTCTGTGCCTCAGCCTCAAACCAAGGGGTGGCAATGAGTCATTTCTGTTTTGGTCCCCAAACTCAGAAACCATCACCCATCACCCATATCGGAGGATTACATAATAGTGGTTCAAAACTTTAGACAATGCTTGTACTTTCTTGCATGTTACCCCTCTTGTAGTCTATCCTATGCTTATCTTTGAGTTGTGACTTTAAAGATATCAATTAATAAAGCGATGAGTATACTCGCCTTGTGGGGAAGACGCTGCGTCCCTCTAGTGGCGAGGTGAGGGAACAAACACTGCCCAATGCATGGGACTCCATTCATGGAGCATCCTAGTCACACACGAGTGAATGCAGGTATAAAAGCAGTTGGACCAACAAGGGGAAGAACATATATAAATAGATCTCTTAAAAGAGAGTCGACTACTTTCTATTATGTGTTGGTTGGATTTGAACATTAATCATGGTCATTAATGGTTATGGAATTATACCAGTAATTGATAATAACGACGTCTCTTTAAAAGTACAGGCTAAATGTGACTAAATATCCAAGCAGTGTAAAAAGCCTGGGGGGAAATTATGATTTTAGTGCAGAATCCTGGGACATAAATAAATGTGTCACATGCGTGCAAAGCCATCGTTAACTTGAACTTCTTCACCTTTGCCGGTCTGGAGGTTTGAAGTAGTATTAGTATTAGTATTAGGCTGGTTCTACCTGTCCGATTCTCTTCCGGAGACACCGACACGCTCCCTCATCCAGCCGCCGGGCGTGTCGAGTCAGCCCCCGGTGTGATCCACCCCGCCCTGCAGACAGGACACACCCTTGATAGCGATCGGCATCTCCCTCCATACGTCACCTGATAACGACTTTCTCCAACCTGGCCGCTCCCACCTCCATGGGTATAAAATCCTTCGCGTACAACAGCTCCATCAACGTGTCTCCCAACACCAACCGCACCTGTCGTCTACCACTTTAACAGTGACATCACCTGTCGATCAGCCTACCAACACCTGCCTGTAGTGATGAATATCCGCTCCGGACGCACGGGGACGTCCCTATACTCCGGGGGGTACCGGAGCTCCCGGGCAGCCAGCGTCTATGGCGGGGCCGGGAAGGGAAGCGTCAAGGTGTCGTACGCGTCGAACAACAGCAGTGGGTTCGACCTGGCCAACGGGCTCGGGGACAACGGCACGGGACACTCGGTCAACGGCAAGGCCACGATGCAGAACCTCAACGAGCGCCTGGCCACCTACCTGCAGAAGGTGGTCTCATTGGAGAGCGCCAACGCGCAGCTGGAGCGGCAGATCCGCGAGTGGTACGAGATGAAGACGCCGCAGGTGCGGGACTACAGCAAGTACGAGATGATCCTTGATGACCTCCGTCGAAAGGTTAGTGCCCCCCCTACTCCCCTGCTCTCCATCCATTAAACAGACAGCGAAACATTTAAATGCAATAGAACTTAGTATAAAACCAAAAATATATGTTAAAATATATGGATTCACAATAATAAATGAATGTGTCATTTATTATTATATATCTTTTTTTATTAATTCGTTGAAAGTTTTACAAATAAAAGCTATGATCAGGTTTTGGATTGCAAATGCTGAATAAAATGACCCGTAGTATTAAAGAACTTGATACAATGAAACCCAGCCATATCACATTTTAATTTACATTTTTGTTTCAGATCAACGTTGCCAACATGGACAATGCCAGAATCCTCCTACAGATCGACAACGCCAGGTTGGCCGCCGACGACTTCAAACTGAAGTGAGTCACTCGGAAAGTGTTAAAGTGTGAGAAAACGAAAAACAAATGCATCAGTGGTTCTTGTAAAGCACTTAAAATCATCAAGAACCCTCGACAAAGATCATGTTCGCTTGAAGATATTACATCACACATCACATAATTCAGGTCTTTCACTTCGCTCTGGCCCCGTGTCCTGGTTGTGTGTGCGGTCAACAGAGCGAGAGGAAACCGGCGGAACTGGTTCCTGTTGTGTTCCAACGTGTCTTTGTTGTTCAGTGGTGTGTTTGTTGTTGGGGGTAGAAGCACACACTCATCCGGCCACACCTTTCTCCTAATGGTTGACCAGAGGGCATCCTCACCGATTTTTTTTTACTGTACCTGTGATTAAGGGCTATACAAATTAATTGAATTAAATTAATTTGTATAGCCCTTAATCACAGGTACAGTGATTTAATACCCTAACCCTAATCCAAACCCTTGAATTGAGTTTAATCACTGTACCTGTGATTAAGGGCTATACAAATTAATTGAATTCAATTGAATTCAATTAATTTGTATAGGCCTTAATCACAGGTACAGTGATTAAATACCCTAAGTGATTAAATAGCCTAACCCTAACCCTAACCCTAACCCTTGTATGGAAAGGAACTAAACCATTCCCTCCTCTACAGGTACGACAACGAGCTCCTCATGAGGCAGTCTGTGGAGACGGACATCCTGGGGCTGAGGAGAGTCCGGGACGAGCTGACCATGACCTCCAGCGACCTGGAGATGCAGATCGAGGGGCTGAAGGAGGAGCTCCTCTACCTGAAGAAGAACCACGAGGAGGTGAGGAACAGACCGGTTCACCATAACAAACCGTTTTCTGTCTCTCGATGCCTTTCTGAGGATGCAACGGGATACAAATCGGCAGCCTCGTCGCGTAATAGCCTGAGTTTCATTTTGGCAAAATTGTGATGTCTAGCCTAACTCTACTCTCCTAACGCTGCTGATTGGCTGTATCCTAAGCCAATCAGAGTGCTTTTTAACATTCCATAATCACTATCCGCCCAAGTCAGCTATTTTACTTCCGCATTTTTTACTCCCAATAAAAGTAGAACCTTAAAATATGACTTAGGCAATTATGCTATGAGTCTAACAGTATTTAAGTGATCTCGTGAACGTTGAACAAACCATTAGTGGATCTCACCTGCTCCCAGGTGACAGATTTCAACTAGGAAACGATTTGCATTGTGCACACGAGTGATCCTTCCTTCACTCTGAGATGAGTGCATAAGAGATTGGCCAAGTCATGTGTCTCTAAAGACAAACATTAAATTATGAATGCGTGCTTAAACTGCTGTTCAACCGGATTTCGCACAATAAACAATGCACACCTCACTTAATCGCACCTATCCGCATTTCGTGGGGCATGCCCACAGAGTAGGTATTTACAACGGCTGTGTGATTACCGGACAATGGCTGCTAAAAATTCGCCCAACGTATTTGAAATCCTACACTACAACATGCAGTCCTTCGGTAACACAACCCTATTCATACAAACCGGATCTGGACAAACAGGCCTACCTTATCACCATGTCCTTCCTCGTGTCGAGTTTACATATCTTCCCATCTCTTCCTGCTTTTGCGGACCAACTTTGACCACACTGTTAACCGCCTGAACGGCCGACCTGAACTCACCCCTTCAGGCACCGTCCTCATTTGCACAAGTTAACGATGCAAATAAGCAGCCCTGTTCGTCCTCTTTGTGTCTTGTCCTGTCTTCTCACTAACTATCATACGCACTTATTGTGTGTTGTACACGTCTTGGCACTTAATGCACGCACTTACAGTATGTTGTACTTTCTGGCACTTAAAAATAGTACTTGTAATACGTATACGGGATAGCGGTTAACGTAGCGATTGTTAGTGCTTGGCACTTGGTTCTATGAACATCCTTACTGTTCCGACAGACATATAGTGTTTCTCCTTCTTCTGACAAATTTGCTTATTGTAAGTCGCTTTGGATAAAAGTGTCTGCTAAATGCTCTAAAAGTAAAAGTGAAGCATCTGTGCAGGTGACCCTTGGCGTTCGTCGACTGACCTATGACCTTTTAAACCCCCCTTTCGTAGGAGCTCGCTGCGGTCCGCTGTCAGTTGAGCGCGGGCTCGGTGAATGTGGAGGTGGACCCCGGCCCCAGACAGGACCTGAGCCTTGTCATGGACGATCTCCGGACCCAGTACGAGGGCATCACGGACAAGAACCGCAAGGACATGGAGTCCTGGTACAAGGGCAAGGTGAGGGAGGCCGGCCAGCCACCGCCGCCGCCAATCGCCCAGCAACCAGTCAACCATATACCCACTCTCCGCTTCTGCGCCGTTGTCAACGACACAACGTGACGATGCCAGTGTTTGACGTGACAGAGTTTAAACCTCGACCGCGTCGCCCTGTCTTTTTTTTTTTTGTACCCAGTTCGACGAGCTGAACAAAGTGGTGGTGTCCAGCGAGGACACCCTCAACTCCTCCCGCAGTCAGATCACCGAACTCAAGAGGACCCTGCAGTCGCTGCAGATAGAGCTGCAGTCCCAACTCAGCCTGGTACGTACCCGCACGTACCCCCCCCCAGGAAACCCAACACACCCCTAAACACCCTCGAGCACCCCAACGCACCCCCACGCACCTCAGGCACCCCCGAAACGACCGAAGGCACCCCCACGCAATCCGACACACCCCCATGAATCCCAACACATTCCGCACAGCCGGCGCACATGTTTTGTTTCCACAGACGCATACAACCGTCATCGTGTTTGTTCAGTGCCCTAAAGCCGTTCCATCTCGGGTCTAAAGAGTAAGGGCTACACAAAGCCAAGCCCTAATGCCTCGAGGGTTAAGGAGAGCATCTCTCTCTGAGCCACGCAGCCTGTGGTTTCTCTTTGACCGTTGTGATTCGTCGAGTCTTGTTTCGGTTCCTCTTTTTGTTTGCCTTGAGTAGCTTCTGCTTTAAGACAAGAAGGGCACTAAATCAAAATACACATATTATGTAGACGGCACCGGTACCTTTCCTCTCAGCAATTGAAAGGGAGGTACGTCAGGAGAGAAAAGAGTCAGTGCTGGCTCGGAGGTGCACCTCAGTCTAACCTCCCCTCCATCTGGAACACGCCCATGGCAGAAATCTGCTATGGAGAACCAGCTGGGGGAGACAGAGGGCCGCTACAGCCAGCAGCTGTGCCAGCTGCAGGCCATGGTGAACAACCTGGAGTCTGAGCTCGGCCAGGTGAAGACGGACATCGAGAGGCAGGGACAGGAGTACCAGATGCTGCTGGACATCAAGACCCGCCTGGAGATGGAGATCGCCGAGTACAGGAGGCTCCTGGATGGAGAAATGACGTGAGTCAAGACTCACTTGTTCAGAGTTCACACATATGTACTTATTGTAAGTCGCTTTGGATATAAGCGTCTGCCTAATGCCCTGAATGTAAATGTAAATTGAGCAATTTTTGTTCTGTCTTCCAGCACGACAGCCGTTGTCACGACGGTCACAAAACGTAAGTTTGATCCAACACTTGTTTTACAGATTTAAACCCTACACACTAACAAAGAAAGCACAAAGATTGACGTGAAAGTTTAAGTTCAGTTAAGTAGCTAACAAGCATCTCAACGGCGTTACAACTCTGACTGATTGACAGGTTAACTAACAGCTGCCATTTTGTCTTCCTCTGCAGGTACGCCAATCGTGACCAAAAGAGTCAAGATGGTGATCGAGGAGATTGTGGATGGTAAGGTGGTATCTCGCACCGAAGACGTTGATGAGGAAATCGTTAGCAAGTGAAAACCCTGGAACCGAACATAACTACGCAAATCTGTGTTGAAATGAACTCACTGATGACCAATAAGTTAAGAGCTGCATCCCCATTACCCCCATCTTTGCCCTCTCTCGCTCACTGATCATCTGATCGTCTCAGAAAGCCCAGTGAGGGCCCCAAATTAGTTAACTTGGGGCCCTCACTCAGAATGTAGTTTTGTTTGTTGGCTTTGGGAATGGTTTGGCTTTCTGTTGGACACCTCTTAAAGAATTTGCCTCAACACACAATGTTTTCACTGTTAAGATGTTAAATGTTAAGATATTAATTGAATACTTGGTGTTGATGAAATACAAATATAATAAAAAAGTATTCTTGTGAACTGAGTTAATGAATGAACAATTGTTCATGTTGAAAGACATATTATGTAAGACATCATCCACAATCCATCTATTTGACCTTCAGTTCAATTCAAAATACATTGCCATGTTTGTACAGCAGATGGCGCTGTTATTCAAAAGTTCGCCACAGTATTGTCAGAACTTCGAGGTATTAATCTATGTCTATTTCTTGTTGCTTGTAATGACAGTACACAAATCACAAATAAAACGCATCTTCTGAATAGTCATGCTTATTTTGATGGCATGTGCATTACATGCATGTGTCATGTCCACTCATTTATTTCACATGTATGACATCCTCCTCTAAACACACACACACACACACACACACACACATACACACGCACACGCACACGCACACGCACACACACGATCTGGGAATGGGAATCTGGAGTTTCCAAATGTACAGCCTATTAAAACATCAGCCAATAATCACATCAAAGCCATGAAACATCCAATATCCGGTATTCACGGTTCTACCTGTGCTTCGTGTCACTCGTGACTGGGGGGGTGGGGGTCGACTCGTCAGCACATTGAAACGAGCGTCTCCCCAACTCTGCACCACGGCCGCTGACGTCAGCGCGGTAGTCACCTCTCCGGTGACGTCACAACAGAGCATTCCCGTCTGTTGCTGTCGCCACCTGGCGGCGGGACACGGTCACTTACCAAACATTACGTAATCTGGGAAGGGAAACAGGTGCCTCCATCTAGAGACGTGGGGCCTGCAGGCGAGTCGGAGAATACAAATAGACGAGAAGGGGGTTGTCCTTGAGACGATGAGCAACAGAAAAACAAAAAAGGAGAAACGTGAGAGGTCACCAGTGGTGGTCTGCCGGAGCAGCCCTTCTTAGTTGGCCCTTCATTGGTTTTAGTATCGGGCAAAGTCTGCGGAGTAATAAAAGTTGCGTGTTTGTTTTGCGTCCCATCCTCTACTTTTATTTAGCATTAATAGTGATAAAGCTATTATTTTGTGATCTTTCAATCCAAAGCGGCCAATCGAGACCTCATCCCAGCTAGTTGTCGGGTTAACTTAAACGATCAAATTGTAATTTGAATCAGGAATATTAACTAAGGATCCTTAATAGCCTGCAGACCATGTAAAGTT
>NC_082384.1:23963324-23978324 GCF_031168955.1 Gadus macrocephalus
CCTCCTCTGCCTATCGCAATTACACACTTACTGTTACCGTAAATGTTACAATCGTTTTACATGATAGGTGAACTTTATTTTGAGTAAAAAAAAAAGATGAAACTAAAAATATATATATATTTTTTATATAATATATAAATATTTTTTTTCAATATCAATAACCTTTTTCTGCAAAAAGGTATATAGATGTATCTCATTTTTATTTAATATTTGTATTTAATTTAATATAAATATAAATATATGTATAACTAGTTTCCACAAAATTCAATGTGATATAGTTACGTTTATTTGCCATCAATGTTTAAACTAGCGTACCTGAAATTAAAAATACAAATGAGCTCCCAGCGAATTTAACAAAAGACATAACATTTGCAAACTTAAATGTCTATAGTCTAAATACATGCCATAGCTATTCTATAGATCTGAGACGGGAGCCCAGGTAAAGGTTTGATCGGAGCCGTCTTCTGTCTTTCTGTGTCCTGTCTTTACCTATCTGTGTGGAGAGAGAGCGTCGGCATAAGGAGGTCACAGGTCATGAATCACGCTAAGGTCATGTCAAGCTATCCCATGCATGTCGCTGTCGCTTAACTGCTGTTTGCATTCGGTTTGCATATCTTGTCCCCTAACCTCAGAAGGCAGTGTTGAATATGAAGTGTTTGTGTGTGGGGGGATATTTGGCGGAAAATGATTAACAACCCTCTTCATCACTCCTTCCTCCCTCCTCTTTTTCTTGTCTTCCAACACCTCCAACACTTCACCCACCATCCATTTTTTACTCAAACCGCCATTCCATCGTCTATCCACCCCCCCTCCCGCTTTTGTTTTGACCATGTCCTTAATTCTTCCTTTTCTGCACCCTCCCCCCCTTCACTCCGCCCCTCTCCCACCTCTTTTACTTCTCACTGCTACCTGGACTGCATGCCGCAAAGGAGGACAAAGTGGTTAGCATCTTTTCTCTGTACTCTCTGTGCTGTTGATGTGATGTGATGCCTAAAAAAGAACCCAGCTCGCTGCTCCAGCCCCGACCACAGACCCCCCCCCCCCCCCAACGCTGCTGTTGACCTCTGTCTTTTAATGATGCAGTGGCTTCCTCCCTGTCCTCCTCCTCCTCCTACTTCCTTCTAACTTTTCCCCCTCCTCTTGTATCCCCTCCTTCCTCGTCTCCCTTCTCCTTCTCCCTTTCCCCCTCTTTCTCCTCTCCCTCCTCCTCTTCCTTCTTCCTTCTCCAGCTCCCTTTCCCCCTCCTCTTGTATCCTCTCCCTCCTCCTCCTCCTTCTCCTTCCTCTTTATTCTTCCTTCTCCCCCCTCCTTTTCCTCCCTATGTTGTGATGGAGTTTCTGATTCACCACAGATTGACCGATGACTCCTGTAATATTCACTCCCATTATAACTCAGATGCAGGTTTAACCTGGACAGTTAAAAATAAAGGGGACTGCTGGTATGAATTGACATCAGAGGGCACGGAAAGTAGGCTGCATCTAACCTGTATCCCTTTGTATGATCTATGATATCGGAGGCACGATTCAATACAGTCTGAGCCACGCATCCAACTAAACAGATACTGAGTTGAACAACGGTTCATACTGCATTGCCTGGAGGGTTTGTACTCCCATCGCCTACTGGGAACAGATACATATGGTAATGTTAAGAGAAATGTCTGCTTTACAAACATTGAGTACATAGTGTATGCATAGTATATATATTTATTAAAGAATGGCCATCTGAAGATACAAAGATTGTATCGCTTCGTACTGTATGTTGATCCTCCCAACATAGGACATCTCAGCGTCTTCAAATAGCATGGGCTGTCGAGCTAATAGTGACTCAATGAGTAGAGAGCGCACACAACCACAGAGAAACCAAATCTCTGTGGTTGACACGATTAAATCAGTCAACACTGAACAATGTAGGGGGCAAGGGGCCGTGATACTGGGTCTGGGTGTATCAGAGGATGAAGAGTCGTGAGTAATGTTAGGGACCGCTGTGATGCTTTCATGAATGCATTTCGTTTTTTGTTTTTGTGACATGCACGTAGGATCCACTACATTATAAAAAAAATCATTATACATTGAATATAAGCAAGCAACCTTTTACTCATATCATTCCAGGCGAGGCAACTGATTAACTCACGTTTATTGGTGTTTATTTACATTCACGTTTCCTTCAAACCTGTGCTCGGGATTAAACTACGCATAGGGCCGAGGTATGAAACCAGACTAATTCTTTGTCCATTGTGTGTCTTGTTCCCTTGCAAAGTGTCTCTTAGTGAAGGAGAGGGTAAGACTTTCTACTAGTTATCCAGTTTATATGCATGGGTCACTACTGTAGTCCCAACCCACACACCCCCACCCCCCCACCCCCCCACCCCCCCCACCCCTGTAGTCTGTAGTCATCGACATTTTAGAGAACGCAAACACGGACCCCTGGATCAGACGGCCTAAGAGACGAGCTTGCACAGGGTCCAGATTCAGAACCTCTTGACTCTGAGAAAGTTGATGAATACAGATGCTCTCGTGAGCTCACCACAGTACAAGCATGGGCTGTTGTAGCAGCAATGGCCACCTGTGAAGGAACATCTTACCTTATTGTTTTCCTCAATGTTTTCCCCCATCGCCCCTCTTCCGATGGCTGTAGGCATTGCTCTGCTGTGGCCATTTGATTGTTGGCAAAAAAAACAAAACGTTAGTGGGGTGAACCTTTTTTATTTAATTTGAGCCAGAATGCACTCAACAGACAGCTTGGGAGACTTGCCCTGAATGCAGAGTGAATGCCTGTGCATGCCTTCTCCGGCCAGTGTGCTTACGACCAGACATGCCTTGCCATGGGGAGATGGGCTGTACTCACAATATACTGCTTGTACACTTCAAACTGTCACCTGACGCAACAATTACACAAGTCCGTTGAAATGCTATTTTTCCACTGCTGGAACCTAATGTTCATAAAGATGCTAACACTGAACCGAACGTTGGTCCAGGTAAGTGGTTGGTGTGGGACTCTGGCCCGGAGGTAACACTGCCATGCGACAAACAACCAATGGCAAGGCATGTCCCGTCAGTTAAGTCTCCTGTAAATTGACCGGGTCGCTTCCTAAGGTGGAAAAATGGCAGAAGTGGCACAAAAAATTAATAGTGACGGGCGATGTTTTAGTGTGAGATGTATTTCAAGAGATGTTTGCGACCACATTTACATTTAGCAGAAGCATTTATCCAAATCGACTTGCAACGGTTCATCCACACGTTCACACACTGACGCCAGAGACAATCACACAAGGCGACAGCCAGCTCGCCGTGGAGCAGCTATGGTTAGGTGTTTTGCTCAGGGGCACCTCGACAGGCGTACAAACTGGCAACCTTCCGGTTACAAGTCAGCCCGCTCTACCTTTCTGAGCAATGCCGAAGATCCTAAGCGACGGGTCGAAGCAGATCTCTTTACGTCTTAACTTGGTGGCAAGAGAAATGAACACCAGGACACTGAAATGTGTGTGAGTCAACTGGCAGACATTGGTCCTCGCTGTAGAGAGACGTTTAAACAGGGAGAGGGAGCGAAAGACATTTCAGTTCACCGCTTTCTAATAGCCAGGCGGGAGGCTCAGACATTGCGTGAGTAAGTGTTGAGTGGTAACATCGCTCATCCTCAAAGCGTAGCTAAGACACACACACACACAACAGACTTGTGAAGAACAATTTCAGACATAGACACGTGTGTGGTCACACACAGACACACACAGACACACTTCTCGCCCACAGGTGGCCACCCACGCTGGGCATGTTTAAACGGAACGCTTTCACGAACATCCATGCAACACCTACACACTGATGCACACGCACACAAACGCGCACATGCACGCGCACGTGCACACAAATACACAAGCACATACACACACACACACACACAGAAATACATGCATACACACACACATGAATACACGCTCACACGTATACGAACACACACACTGACGCACGCACACACACACTAAGACACACACTCGCACTAAGACACACACACTCACACTGAGGCGCGCCGCACACACACACACACACACACACACACACACACACACACACACACACACACACACACACACACACACACACACACACACACACACACACACACACACACACACACACACACGGCCATGGTCCACAGGATGCTGTCAGACGGACTGGAGGTGACATTCCAGTGGGCGGTCACCATAGGGAAGAAGCTTATTGGCTGACATAAGACGGCCCACTCTGTTCCCCCAGCCCTACTGCTGCTAATACATGTAGTGGGGGCTGTACACACCGTTTAGACTCAATCACACACACACACACACACACACACACACACACAATTATAATCCCCATCCCAATGACATGCCACCCAGAAAACAGAGCACAATAGCTTCACTTAAGGATTACATTGTTTGCCTTTGTGGCACATTTATTTATTTATTTCATCATTTATTTATGTGCCTATTCCGTGATGCACTCGCCTTAGCGCATTTTTGCTGCCGTTAAAGGCTCAACAGTTGTCGCAGTGCCTTGGAACGCTGTATATACTGTCAATAACCACGGGCCCACTGCTCATACATTAGCTAGTGAGGCTACTCGTTGAGTATGATTGTTATTCTTATATATTTTCGTTCATAACAACATTTATTATGTTACGTGACAGTGTGACGGTTTATGTTCAGGTGAAATAGACCTATTGAGGCCATTTTTTTTTTTTTGTAATATGATATATAAATGTAACATTTCTTCCATGAACACTAACCTGGAGGAAAGGAGGAAGGGGGTAGGGGGGGAGGGATGAAGTGATGGACGTGACGCTGGTATTGCCGACCCATGATGAGTTTAATAATGGCGAGTTGAAGGGATTACCCACCACTACTAATCTGTTGTCCCTCCGTCAGAGAGAGAGAGAGAGAGAGAGAGAGAGAGAGAGAGAGAGAGGAGAGAGAGAGAGAGGAGAGAGAGAGGAGAGAGAGAGAGAGAGAGGAGAGAGAGAGAGAGAGAGAGAGAGAGAGAGAGAGAGAGAGAGAGAGAGAGAGAGAGAGAGAGAGAGAGAGAGAGAGAGAGAGAGAGAGAGAGAGAGAGAGAGACCAACAGATGTGGGCTATACGCACAGCTGATTTACTTTAGATTAGTGATGACAAGCGCCAACACGGATGCAATCAGGCCATGTAAAAGGTGCTTTGGGATGCTAAGAGCTAAAGGCTAAATGTTAGCATCTTTGCAACTGCCAGTGGGGAGGAGGAACGGACCAGGGTACTCTCGACGTGTTGGAGACTATTTTATTTCCAAAAAGAGCCGGGATTTCACCGCCAGGATAAAGGACAGCTTTGGTTTTGTTTTTTGCCAAATTGAACACTCTGGATTATTTTTGCAGGGGAGTTAAATATTATTTCTTCGTTTTGAGGGGGATGCGTTTTACAATAGCCATGGCTTCATGTAAGTACCGGATCCCGGCCATCATTTTTATTATTTCTGTTTTTATGACACAGGATTAAGTAAATATCCCCTGTCATTATGTATGCATATGGCTTTCGCTTCTCTTTGCATTTGATACAGAAAGGAATTGGCTTTAAAATGACAAATTTGAAACCATGCACCCCTACGTCAATACTAAACATTTGTACCTTTTTGACTTCAGTGGGATGACTTCTATTTCAAGTCCAAAAATGCCTTTGCATATTGTCGAATTGCTATTTCTAAATCAGGATTGGATTTGTGTCATTTGGGTTGTGTAAGCTTTGAGCAGCATTACATGATAGTAATCAATAGTGCAGCAGGTCTTCCAGTAAACACTTGCAATAACGTCACTTTGGCTACTACTTACCTCTCCCTGGATCAATCCGACCTTGATAAGCTCTGAGGCAACGCAGGGAATGGGAATACGTGGGATAGCAGGGTACGGCAAGGACATCCGTCCCGTATTTACCGGGCAAACGAATACCAGCAGTCTATTAGGAGATGAGTCCAGTGCCCTCTATGTGTAGTTAAACAGGCATGCCGTCATACTCTATACATTGTGTATGTTTAACTCTGAAGGTCCGAGTCCCCCTTCCCCCTGACGTCCGCCTCCCTGTCTCTGCAGGTCATGTGGGTATGCAACCTCTGCCGTAAGCAGCAGGAGATTCTCACCAAGTCAGGAGAATGGTTTTCTGGACCAGGGGTCCGTCCTACCAGCGCCAACCTGAACGACCGGGGCAGCGTGGGCGTTGAGGGCGCCCGGGACAGGAAGATGCTGCGCTCCCGGTCGGTGGCGCAGCCGTCCTCCGCCTCCAACGCCAACTCCAGCCCCCCCGACGGGGGGCCTCAGGCACCCAACGCCGTCAACGCGGCGGGCAAGGGCGTCGACGCCGCGGTCAACTCGCGGTCCCAGAGCGAGCCGCCCCGAGACAAGTAAGGAGACGTTCCCCCCGAGTTTACGAGCGAAGCATCCGTGCATGGGTGTAGCGGTCAGGGGGAATGGGTGTAGCGGTCAGGGGGAATGGGTGTAGCGGTCAGGGGGAATGGGCGTAGCGATGAGAGGGAAACACAACCTCTGTCAGGGCGATTGGTCCTCTTGATGACCTCGTGTCTAGAGAGGCTGTTACCCCGACAGGCAGGCGGTCTTTGCTATATCTTGGTCACTCCGTTTGTTGTTTGGGATCTTCACCACTTCTCGATGATCATCCATAAGTCTGTTGAACACGTATGGATGATGTGTCCGTATGTTTACATCCATCGTGATTCATTATTAGGACATTTTGTGAAGGGATTTTTCACTTATTCCGACGGTCAACATGTTGTCGACACGCGTGCATCGTTGCACGAATCGAAGCAGCAGCAGACGTGTTCAGGGTCTCCGTGTGAGGGCGTGTCCCTGACTTGTATCGTATCCCGTCCTCCAGGAAGCGGCCGGTGTCGCTGCATGAGCAGAACGGTAAGCCCAGCGCGGGGCGTGGCGGCGGCGGCGGCGGGGGGAGCGGGCGCCGGCCCGGGGGGAAGCTGCCCGGCCAGACCTCCCTGGAGGACCGCCCCTCCCACCGCGGGGAGCGGGGCGCCGACAGCCGGCGCCTGGAGAAGATCCACTCGCAGGACTACGACGAGGGCAAGGACGACGCGGACCGGGAGAAGCGGGAGCGGCAGCGGCGGGAGGAGGAGTTCCAGGCGCGGTACCGCAGCGACCCCAACCTGGCCCGCTACCCCGTCAAGCCCCAGAAGGAGGAGCAGGAGATGCGCATGCACGCCAAGGTGTCCAAGGTGCGGCACGAGCGGCGCCACAGCGACCAGGCCATCAACGAGGTGGGGCTGGGGCCCGGCGACGGAGGGGGGGGCGGGCACTCGGGAGACATGCCGGAGCACCGCCTCCGCAGGAGGTACTTCGGGTCGGACGGCAAAGGCCCCCCCGAGAACGACTGGGCGGGCTACGAGGGCGAGAGGGGGGCGGCGCCGGCGGGAGGCGGCCCGCCCAGAGCGGGGTCGGTGTCTCCGGATTGGGGGGCGACCAAGGGGCGGCAGGAGCCGGCGGGTCCGACCAGGGCGCCCCGGGGGGAGAAGGGCGGCGGCGGCGGTGGCGGCGGCGGAGGCGGTGGCGGCGGCGGCGGCGGCGGCAGCAGGGACGGCGGCAGCAGGGACGGCCTGCTGAGGAAGGACTCCCAGAGCTCCGACCAGTCGGAGACTCTGCGCCCGCCCCCGCCGCGGCCGTACAAGAGCAAGCGCGGCGGCCACAAGAGGCAGATGTCCATCAGCAGCTCGGAGGAGGAGGGCGGCTCCACGCCCGAGTACACCAGCTGCGAGGACGTGGACATGGAGAGCGTCAGCGAGAAAGGTCAGTGGTGCAGCTGTGCTCTCCGGGGGCTCCGAGCCGCTCCCATCTTCCCTCAACGCGGCAGGCATCGTTTTTTCCCTTTTCCATCCATTTCACATTTTCCAACCGTTTGATGTATCCGCTATGCTCGTCGTCGGCGGGAAGGTTTTTGCTAACGAACGGCCGCTTCGAAGGTCAAGGTCCTCCCAATAAAAAAAACAATATTCGACTGATTTGTAATCCCAATGATATATCGTTTATTGTTGCGCAGAGGTTGAATAGATGCTGGTCGCCGTGTAATAGATGTGATCATTGCGTCGGCGAGGGTGGACTTATCCAGATCCTACTTACTTCAACTCGCCGTCCAAAACACATCATTAGATCTAGAATAGTCTTGGCTGATCCCAACTTGCGCAGTACTAACGCTAAAGGATTTGTAATGCGATGTAGCACCTAGTGCACACTATCACAATCCGTAGTTGATATCTCCTCGGTTATGTGGCTAAACCCTGTTGCACTCGGGACAGCTATTTATTTGAAAAGTCCTCGTGATTTAGGGCAGCAGATTTGTGGAATTAGGTCAGTGGCTCGCTCGCTGTTGGACACAAGCAGCCGACTGCGACCGGCCAACTGGGATCCACTGGAGAAAACTGATCTCGGTTTAGAAGTCTGGGAGACGTCTGTGGGATGCGGATCCTTAACTCACTTTGATAATCCAGATATCTTTTTGAGAATATTTAGCTGTATTTAAGATTTGCGAAACTTGTTCAAGGCCAACTAAACACGCTTCGGCAATTATGGAGAAAGAGTAGGCCTATGTCTCTTCTTTGCTTAGTTTTGAAAAGGTTGTTTTCAAATCTGTTGAGTTCTTAGGGGGAAAGTGTAGGCCTATGTCTCTTCTTTGCTTAATTTATAAAAGGGTAGTCTTCCATTCTGTTAATTACGTCCACAATACAGAGAATAGGTTCACACAGAACATTAGAGTCTCTACCTCGACACATACGCACAATTGGGTATCATCTGCATAACTATGAAAGCCGACTGATGACGTCAGCCAGGGGAAGCACATGATGTAACGATGTAAGGTGACCATGACCCCTGGGCACCTCCAACAGCCGTGATTACGTCGTGCTTCTTGAAATAAACACCGGGACTCGCGGAGAACTGACACCGGCTCCTGTTTGAGAACCGGTTAGACAGTTCAAATATTGGGGAGGATTAGTGTAAAATGCCGCAATCAACAACCATCTGGTTTGCATCGATTCCCAGTCTAAGATTGTTTGTCCGTCTTTTCATGAGAGCAGTTTTTGCACTAGGACGGATTCTCTGTGGTTTCTTTTATCAAGGAAATCTTTATCAAACTGCTGACTCATGACTGGGGGGGTTGGAAACAGGCCTACAGCTACTAAGGAGGCTGTTATCTTGGCTTAGTCGCTGTAGACCGCCTTCGATAAAGTCTCAGCCCAGTTTAAATATTCATAGGCTATAGTCGGCAAAGTAAAAAGTTTAAAGCCATTGCGTTTATGGACCCTCAAATTGAACTATGAAAACCCAAATAAACGACTTCATTCAATATCGCCCACTTATTTTCTTCCATCGTGGTAATCCGTCTATTAATGACGAGTAAAGATGTTTGTTAAAGATCATTTTGATAATTACTCATAGTTATTTACAACACGCAAATGTTTTGATGCAGCACAAGGACGCCTTACTTTTACATTTAAGGCATTAAGGCCCTTTATCCAAAGAGACTTACAATAAGTACATTTGTCAGAAGTAGGAGAAACGACAACGTATGTCGGTACAGTAAGGAGGCTCAAGGAACCAAGTGCCAAGCACTAACAATCACTAGGTTAACCCTAGTGATTGTATACAACAAAGATAACTAGGATAAGACGCTGCACAATTGTTCCCTTGCAGCGAACAACTGCAATCACCGCACACACTAAACCAAACCACAAAAAACTCCCAGAGCTCTTCACACGAGGAGGACACACCGTTTATCCTCTCCTTCAGTCTCACCCAGCCAATCGACGCTCTGCACAGACTTTTGTTCAAACGACGCCGTGCCGCTCACCTCGGGTTCCCTCCGTTCCGCCGGAGAGTTCCGCGCGTCGCGTGCCGGACGCGCACCTCCAGCCCGGTGGAGAAGGGCCAGGGATCTGTCACATTAAACATTCACATTAAAGTTCACATCAGAGTCCCCCCCCACGGGTGCTCTTGTTCTCTAGCCCCGCGTCGGGGTATTTTGGAACGGTCGGGGCTCTCGGTTCTGATGCGGGGCCAGTTCCTTCCTGTTCTCCAGCAGACCATCTGTCCCTGTTATTTAACGCTGAGCCGCGCTGACAGTCATTGGTGGCCGTGTCTCCGGCCAGGGGAGCGTCGCCCGCGCCAACTCACGAGTCCATTGACAAAAGAGAGCCGTGGAATTGGAGGAAGTTTGCCTTCATTTTACTCCCTGGCCCCCTCTCGCTCTCTCTCGCTCTCTCTCTTCCCTTCTATCTCTTCTCTCTTCCCTTCTGTCTCTTTCTTTTTCTCTCTCTCTCTCTCTCTCTCTCTCTCTCTCTCTCCCCCCCCCCTTTCCTTCTCTCTGCTTGAAATTTATAAGCTACCTTTCGAAATAATTTTAGTGAGCTGTGAATTTTTTGCTTTTCTGATGGCAAGACATAAAAAAGGACTATGGTAGGAAACTGAAAAATAACTTTCAAGGGTTTGTTAAAAGCAAGGATTTTACTGGAATTTAAATATTATGGCAACACAAGGGATCTGGATTATCTGAAATACATTTGGGACGTTGACAGTTTATGTTATTTTAAGATGATGTTGAGGTTTTTACATGGAATCGAATAATATCCATATATTGTAAAGCCTAATTTGCTAAAAGAATGAGATCATTGTAATGTCTCTCTCTCTGGCTCGCTCGCTCGCTCTCGTCTTTTGGGCTAGCAGTCCTCTCTCTCTCTCTCTCTCTCTTAAGTCTTGTGTGCTAACAGTCCTCTCTCTCTCCCTCTCTTTGCAGGCGATTGGGACTGCTATCCTCTTGATCCTGCCGTATGGCATGTATGTATTAAAATAGCGATACTCGATACATAAACACACACACACGCACACGCACACGCACACACAGACACACCCACACACAGACACGTGTAAGTGCCAAAGTGTCCCTCTTTCACTTTCAGTTGTCACCTCCCAAATCCTCCATCCCTCCCCCATCTCTCCTCCTTCCCTCTCCCATCTCTCCTTCCCTCCTCCTTCCATCCTCTCCTCCATCTCTCCTCCACCTCCTCCTTCCCTCCTTCCCTCCTCTCCTCTGTACCTCCTCCACCCTCTCCTCCCTCTCTCCGTGCAGCACCCAGTGACGTGGCTGCAGTCTAAGGAGGGTGACCAGATGATCGGACGCATCACTCTCAGCAAGCGGTCGGCCATGCCCCGGGAGGCCGGCTCCCTGCTGGGCCTCAAGGTACGCCGCCGGCCTGGGAGCTCCCCGCTGTCGTCGCTTTCAAACTTCAAATCACATCAAACTTTATTTATGTTTCGCCTTTCGTGCAAAAAATGCATTACAATAAAAAATAAAGAAAAATAAAGCAATAAAATGGTTTAAGGGAATTCTGAGCTAAATAGCTATGTCTTAAGGTTTCTTTAAAAATAAGAAAACGCCCTCAAATCTTGAGGAGATAAAATCTTGAGGCTCGGATCTAAATTCTCTACCTGTCACAATACGGGATGCCTAAATATCCTATGTAGGATACATAATTAGTAAGCGTGATGGCCAGTTGCAGCCTGACAATAGGCAATATATCGCACTGACCTGCTGTCTATAGAGTATGGCTTGGTCAGAATGAAATATGTTACAGCTGAACTCGGAATTGAAACATGCTTCAACAAGCCCCACACTGGAGAAGACTAAAGAAGCGATCCTCTCTCGGCTCTTTCTCTCTAACTCTTTCCTCTCTCCCTTCCCTTCTCTCTGCCCGCTTGTCTCTCTCTTGCTTGTGCACCTGTGTTTCAGGTGGTGGGGGGCAAGATGACAGCGATGGGCCGACTGGGGGCCTTCATCACTAAAGTAAAGAAGGGAAGCCTCGCAGATGTTGTGGGCCATCTGAGAGCAGGTGAGTGGTTCTGTGAACATCCTAACTGTACCGTCGCCGGTGATATATTGTTTCTCTTTCTTCTGACAACTGTACTATTTTAAGTCGCTTTGGATAAAAGCGTCTGCTAAATGCCCTGAATGTAAATGTAAATGTAGGTACAACACAGCAAGGAGGCCCACATTACTCTGAAGGCGCCCAGATTAGTGCATTGTTACCGGGGATTTTAAACTCTGCCAACTGTAGCTAGCTACGGACAGCTTTTTTGGAGGTGGTTGTGTCCAACGACCGAATATGCTTGTATGAACTTATTGTATGTTCATAGTTATTGTATGTTTTACGTCCTTGCACTTAAAAATAGTACTTAAATTGTGGCATATTGTAGCTATCTTGTTGCATGCGGGGAATGGGTTAACCTAGTGATTGTTAGTGCTTGGCACTTTTTTCTATACCTTACTGACAGCGATATATCTTGTTTCTCTTTCTTCTGCCAAATGTACTTATTGTAAGTCGCTTTGGATAAAAGCGCCTGCTAAATGTAAATTTTTTTAAACGACAACCTGTGCGTCAAAGGAATCGTGACTGAGCTCATCCCCAAGGTCCCGCCATCGTTTTGTTAACCTACTTCCTGTCGGCCATCTTGCCTCCTTCCTCCCAAGGCGACGAAGTACTGCAGTGGAACGGGAAGTCGTTGCCGGGAGCAACCAAGAAAGAGGTGTACAACATCATTCTGGAGTCGAAGGCCGCGCCCCAGGTGGAGATAGTGGTGTCCAGACCTGTAGGGTAAGAGCGGCGACAGTCACCCTGCCTCATTCTGCTGCTTCACAGCGATTGTGTTGTTTGTGTTGAAGTGTCTTTTTTTTCTTTTTTTGCTCATAGACAATTTTTTTTATCGTGTCTCCTTCCTTTATCTAAAAGCTCTATCCATCGAATTATATCCAAAAACGTCTTGAGAAAAGTGTGTAGAGCCTATGAGTAAGTAAGAGTTGATTACCTGGACAGTGAACTCTCCCCCCCCTCTCTCTCACCTGACGCCTTACCTCAACTCCTCGCTCGCCCAACCCCGCTCGGACTGTCCCTCTAAATGCCTTCTCAGTTTCTCATTCATCCCATAATACTCTGTGTGTGTGTGTTTGATCTCCGTGCGTCAACACATCTGCCTGCCTACTCTTCTCATACCATAAAGCTGTGGGTCTCCATGAGCCTTGCACTTAAGACAATCCTGCCCTTTTGTCCTCCAGTTAAGACTGTGTCCCCTCATTGTACATTATGAACACAAACTAATGTACGACGGCTACCCCCTCAGAGATAAACTGCCATGATTCAATCAAGTTCAACTTTCGAACATTCATTTTACGATCATCCAAATCAGTTTGCTAACGCGTCTTCTTAATCCACAGAGTTATTCCGAGAAGTCCCGAATCGTCCCACCCTCCTTTAGAATCGAGTGAGTTTCCCTTTCATTTTATTCACGACGCTGTTTTTAAATTAGAAACCCACACGCTTAAAGAGGTCCTTCTCACATAACATCACCGCTAGTGGGCGGGATTCTCACATCAACACCCCCCGTGTGTCACGTTTTTCAACAGCGGGCTCCAGTTCGTTTGAGTCCCAGAAGATGGACCGTCCCTCCATTTCAGTGATGTCTCCCACCAGCCCAGGGACCCTGCGAGACCACCCGCAAATACTGCCGGGACAGCTCTCTGTGAGTACCGCTACACCCCCAGAACGGCATCACTAGGCCTGGGGGACTGGAGGCTGGATGGAAGGGCTAGGAAAGGGAGGGAGGAGGGGGCTGAAGGAAGGTGTTCAGGGTGAATGAGGAGATGCACAGTCTGGTACATTTTATCGGTAGAGCCCTTAATCACATTTACAACCTCGTAGGGCTTCACAGGGCACCTTTTATGTCTCCTCCCTAAGCTATTAGCCTCCCATAGAGTTAGGAAAGCCTCCCTACAAGAGTGAAGGAGAACAGATGTAGGAGAGGGGAATTGAGCTCAGATCAGATTGTACTCACAGAGACACATATTGAGACACAGATTGTATTTACCTTAACACGTGTTAAGACACAGATTGTATATACCTTAACACAGACAGAGACACAGATTGTACTTAACTTAACACAGATAGAAACACAGATCGGGTTTACCTTAATACAGTTAGACACAGATTATGCTTACCTTAAAAGATGGAGACGCAGAATGTACTTACCTTAAAAGATGGAGACACAGAATGTACTTACCTTAACACAAATAGAGACACAGATTCACATTAACACAAATAGAGACACATATTCTACTTACCTTAACACGGATAGAAACACAGATTTAATTTACTTTAACACAGATGTAGACACAGATTGCACTTACCTAAACACAGATAGTGACACAGATTATACTTACCTTAACAGCGACAGAGACTCAGAGATTGAGTTTCCCTTAACACTGATAGAGAGCCAGGGTCACCCTAACAGAGACAGAGACACTGTATGTCCCCACCTAGACACAGAGAGAGGCACACTCCCGCCCTAACAGCGCTGATGTTTTCCCAGGTGAAGCTGTGTTACGATAAGGTGGGCCATCAGCTGATTGTCAACGTCCTTCAAGCCATAGACCTGCCGCCCAGGCCCGACGGTCGACCTCTGAACCCCTACGTCAAGATGTACTTCCTCCCCGACAGAAGGTAACGACGATCGGTGCTGAGCACATCCATGTGAAGTACCTGTTATTACAATGGACCATCAACCTCCATGCTCGAGAGAGTCCTCATCCTCATCGTTGACCCTTTAAGATCGCTTGGTGCCCTCACACTCCTAGGGGTCGTATCAACGCTCCCTTTAAAGTAATGATTACGGGCTAATTGACTGAAATCGGGTTCTACAAAAATGATTTTCACCGCAAATCCTAATCCCCGTGTGTGCCTGTGTGTGTGTTTGCGTGTGCGTTTGCGTATATGTATGCATGCGTCTGTCCATCTGTGTGTGTTTCTGTGTGTGTGTGTCTATATTTCTTCGTGCGTGTACGTGTACATGCACATGCGTGCGTGCATTCGTATGTGTATGTATATGTGTGCCTGCGTCCGTGCGTGTGTGCGTGTGTATGTGTGTGTATATATATATGCATGCGTCTGT
>NC_082384.1:23983324-23987890 GCF_031168955.1 Gadus macrocephalus
CTGTCTGTCCTACCTGCTGTCTGTCTGTCTACCTGCTGTCTGTCTGTCTACCTGCTGTCTGTCTGGTTACCCCCTTTCTGTCTGGTTACCCCCTTTCTGTCTGTACCTGCTGTCTGTCTGTCTGCCTTTGGAGTAGGTCCATGGTGGTGTGAGTGCTAGAGGACTAGTCAGGTTAACCACAGGAGAGTCAACCTATCAGGGGTCAGACCCAGGGAAATGGAGGATCTGTACAGATTAAACATAGAATGTTTTAGATAATGTAATGAGTGAATACCAATAAAACAGGATGTAGTAGTAAAATACTATTTAAAAAATAAAAAGACGAGCCTGGCTTATTTCTTCATGTTTTGACCACTATTAATCTTTCCAAGAACAATACAGTTTGGTTATTTGGGTTTAATTTATGATGAAGATTTAATTGTATGACCTCCAATTTTACTTTGCCTGGATTTGAGAAAAGGCGTTTATAACTGTTAATTTGGCTGTGAGATATTATGGTTCTGTATTAAAAGTATTCACTTATACTACTACTACTACTACTACTACTAACAATCAATAACAACAGCCATTTCAGCTCACTTAAAATATATAATATGACCCAAGCGATTTCAGAATTATGATTTCATGATTTCTCTCATTCATGGTGTCCATGTGTGTGTGTCTGAGTTGCCATCCTCTCATGTTACTTTTCTGGGTTGTTTTTGATTGGCCGTCATCGCCCATGCTCTATGACAGTGAGGTCCTGGAGACGCACAGGTCTATCCGGGGCGGGAGCGCTGAGTGCCTGCACACAAACAGGTAAAACATAAAAATACAAGACGATACCAACCACATGAACGTAGCCGGAGTGAGCACAAGCTGCTGGCTCCCTCGGCCAGACAACCTCCTCCTCCCAAAGGGTCACGCTGAGCTTAGGTATCCTATAAATATGTCAAACTGAGTTTTTTTAATGGCGGTGTGTTTTGCTCGGGTGTCTCATAACGAAGCTTACGTGAACGTTATCCCCCCCCCCCCCCCCCCCCCCCCGCTGAGCAAACACAAAGTTCTATTCTCCGCGAGATATTTTAAGTCACTTAAGAGAGCTTTGTGTGGAGTCATAACAGAGCGCACCTATAAATACACGCTGAACACGGGGGAAACGCATTTTCCATTATCTCCTGCTTAACAAACACCCCCGGAGCCTCTAAATAAGTTGAATACCCGATATAATAAACAATATAAAACTGACGAAGAGGGGCGGAGCTAAGACGCCTGACCTCAAAGGACGCAAAACAAATTACATTTATTTTCTGCATGGATCTGTTACGGTGGTCTTCACTCAAAGCACTTTATCCACTCTTCTTTTGCTTTACGTTTGATTTCTCATTCTCTCCTCGACATTGCATGTGCATCCTAACTCACAAAGCAGGGGCGTGGGTAGACACAGCAGCCCCACGCTGCCTCCCAAAATGCCCCTGCTCGTTAACGGTATCCATAAAGGCATTTACAGGTAAGCCCGCGGTCGACCCAAAGACTCCCCCCCCCCCCGTCCCCGTTCCCTCAAAGCCCAATACCCCTGGTGGAGTGTACTCTGGGCCCTGACATTAAAGTCTCTCGACGCATCCAATCCCCCCCTTGTGTTCCACAGTGAGTTGCGTGGCTTGTGTGTGTGTGACAACAATGGCTGGTGTGATTGTGGTGTCTGAGTGCTGTGGTCCTGCTGCTGCCGCGGTTGCTATGCTACCAACGTGCGCTTGGTAGCATAGGGGCGGTTCTACCCCTGGATATCATGTGTTGCTATCACATGATGATCTGAGGTTGTTTGCACCCAGGAAATGTTGGAGTTTATGAATATGTTGACATTTGTTTTTCTGTCCGGATTGAATTGACTTATACTACTACTACTCTTACTAATACTGCTACTACTACTAACACTAATACTACTACTAATACTATCGCAACTTTCTATAATTCTATATTTGACTACTACTGCTAGCAGGATTGCTAGTTTACTCGTTCAGCAAAGAGGGCAGCAGGAATACATACGATGAGCAATCCCTCAAATCCCAAAAGTAAACGACTGATTGTATTCCGTGCGCTCTAATCCATTGTGTGCCGACCCCTATAGCTCTCTCTCTCTCTCTATCTCTGTGTGTGTGTGTGTCTCTCTCTCTCTCTCTCTCACTCACTCACTCACTCACTCTGTCTCTCGCTCTTTCTGTCCCTCTGTCTCTCTCACTCTCTTTGTCTCACTCACTCACTCACTCACTCACTCTCTGTCTCTCTCTCTCTCTGTCTCTCTCTCTCACTCACTCACTCACTCACTCACTCACTCACTCACTCACTCACTCACTCACTCACTCACTCTGTCTCTCGCTCTTTCTGTCCCTCTGTCTCTCTCTTTGTCTCTCTCTCTCACTCACTCACTCACTCACTCACTCACTCACTCACTCACTCACTCACTCACTCACTCACTCACTCACTCTCTGTCTCTCTCTCTCTGTCCCTCTCTCTCTGTCCCTCTCTCTCGGTCCCTCTCTCTCTCATGTGTGCATTAACCACTGTGAGAGCTACAATAATGTGGATTACATAAGCAGCATTACATGTAATCTCCGGCCATACGTTGCTCTGCTGCGGCAGCATCGGCCCCACTGGTCTCGGAGCAGAGGAAATGCTCCCATCGTCTCCTTATGTAAGAGTAGACTCCTCCCTGATGGAGGTCATAGGTCACAGGAAGGAAGCATCCGGTGGTAAGGGTAGTCGTGCGTTCATTGAAGATGTGTCGAGAGTGGTGGAAAAAAAAAAGTGTGAGTAAACCTCTAAGGGTGAGGATTGTAGGTAGAGTTCAGTCCTGGGCCCGTACCCTTGTAAATAATCAAGGATGGTACGAACCAGGGGATACTCGCCCCTGATTGGTTCAGAAAACCCTTCCATGACTAAGGCGGAGAGATTAAGACGACATGGATCGGATGATGAAATCAGGGATTCCCCCCTTCGAGTGACAAACAACCGGACCCTTTGTTTTGCTTTGCTTTTCCCCTTCTCATTGTTTGTTTGTATTCAAAATTCATCACACAGCTGTTTGTGTTGAACACACAACCTCTCCCGTCGTCCCCTCAAACAAAGGATTGATGGAACACCCATTCTTGTTTTCACATCCTACGCGTTGTCACCAGTCCGCACGGGCCACGCCTTTTTGTGTATTATTTTTTCTCTTGCTTTGCTTTTATTTTCTGCATGCCTTTTCTCGGTCCCGGGCCCGTAGCTCCACGCTGCCCGTGTGCCTAAAGGCCAAGGCGGCCGGGGTGTGTGGTAGGCAGGAGGCCGTTAGCGCCGGGCCGCGCCCTCTCCTCCCCCAACGCGTGCTCAGGTTCACTGACGAGGTCCCGGGCAGGTAAGAGCCAGCGCTGCCTCCCCCACCACCTCCACCTCCACCAGCCCCACCACCTCCACCACCACCACTAGCCCTGCTGGGTCGCTACCCGACGCCCGCATCCCTCGACTCTCCCAACCCCCGACCCAGCCTCCCCCAGCCTCCGCCACCACCATCCCTGATCCTCCCCCACTACCTGCCTCCCCCCCACCCTTCCAGCCCCTCCACCCTCCAGGCGTACTGCAGTAGGGCGGAGGCCTCGCCACCTGCAGGCCGCTGTGATGTACTCCCGACAGGCGCGGTGGCTGCTGGGGTTCTCTGTAATCCTCGCTGTTCCATGCGTCGGCTCAAAACGTCCGTCCCATGGGAGGCCTCTCCGATTTGGCCGCCAGTACGAGTGATGTCACGTTAAACGGAGGGGGGGGGGGGTGGGGGGGGGGGGGGGGGGGGGGGGGAGATGGACCATCTGGCCAGAGACAATGGCAAACCAAAAAAACGACAAAAGAACAAGTATTGGCATTAAAACATGCTTCTTTCTCTCCCCCGGGGGAGGGGGGGGAGGGGGGCTGCCATGATGACAAAAAAAAGGGTTACATGTATCTGAAGGCTGTGTCTCTCTCTCTTCCTCTCTCTCTCTCTGTCTCTGTCTCTGTCTCTGTCTCTCTCTACCTCTCGCTCTACCTCTCTCTGTCTCTCTCTACCTCTCTCTCTCTCTCTACCTCTCTCTGTCTCTCTCGTTTTCTTTTCCCATCCCACCGATACGCCAGCGTTTCACACTAACACACACAGCCAACCCCTCCGCCCCCCGTCATCCGCCACCTCCACCATTCCACTTAGACCTGGTTCCCATAGCAACCCCCCAGCCTTCCCGTCTGGGCGGACCGGCGCGGTTTGGCCGTGAGCGGTGTCTGCTGATGATCAATGGCTCTCCGGAGCGCGGCGTCCCTGAACCGCCTCGCACCGCTTTGTTATCCCCTCTCACACGCCGCCCCTCTACCGCTATGTCGATCTCTATCTATATTTATATTATATCTGCCGAATATACCTTCCCTCCTTTATACTTTCATCTTTACCTTTTCGGTTCTGTTTTACGGTTATTTCATTCACCTCATCCACGATTAACCCTGTATTCTGATACTTTGTTTTTTATGAACGTATTTCATGAATTGGTTCGAGTCTGCTTTGCTAAATGTTTTCCACCCCCTCCTTCTCTC
>NC_082384.1:23987990-24002990 GCF_031168955.1 Gadus macrocephalus
CGGTATAAAAAGTATATATTTATTACCGAATAACTCCCACGCATCTGAACATGTACTGGTTGATTATTGGCTTGATTTTGGTTGTGTTTTCCTAGAGGCTTTCAGGGATCCTATTATTTATTTTCTATATTTTGCTGCATGTCTGTCTCTCTCTCCCACCAGAGCGAACTCCCACGGCACCTCTCCTACAGGGTCTCCCTCGTCAGGACGCAGGGGCAGGCAGCTGCCACAACTCCCTGCCAAAAGCAGCAGCATCGAGCAAGGTGCTTTTCTTGTCAATGTGTGTCTGTGTGTGTGTGTGTGTGTGTGTTTGAGGGTGTATATGTGTGCGTGTGTGTGTGTGTGTGTAATGATGTGAATGTGTGTGTGTGTGTGTGTGAGAATGATGATGCGTGTGTGTGTGTATGTGTGTGTGTGTGTGCTTGTGTGTTTGAGTGTGTGTGTGTGTGTGTGTGTGTGTGTTTGTGTGTTTGAGTGTATGTGTGTGTGTATGTGTGTGTGAGAGAGTGATGATAATGTGTGTGTGTGTGTGTGTGTGTGTGTGTGTGTGTGTGTGTGTGTGTGTGTGTGTGTGTGTGTTTGAGTGTATGTGTATATGAGAGAGTGATGATGATGTGTGTGTGTGTGTTTGTCTGTGTGTTTGTCCCAGTATATTCAAACATATGAAAGTATGACCTCTCCATTCCAAGCCTTCCTGCAGCCATTTTGTCCAGTGCTCATCTTACCGTCCTTTCCCTTCTCTCTCTCTCCTTCACATCCTTTCCCTTCTCTCTCTCCTTCACATCCTTTCTCTGGTTCTCTTGGTAAATCTACTCGTCCATGAAGAACCCGTAGCTATTAAACCAGGTAACTTCACAAGTGATTCATAAGTGATTCGCTTTGTTATTATTTTAAACTCGGCATATGTGCTACATATCACGTGCCTAGTGACTTTACTTTCGCAGAGCCAATGTTTTCCTCACGATGCATGTTACCTCGCATCCTGCAATATTAAAATCCACTTATCACACGTATGTGGGCAGATAAGTAACTGAGATATGCAAGCGAAAAACAACCTTCAAAGTCTGAACGGGGTTTCTAAGATGTCCACATCTCTTGATGCCAGTGGTCCAATCTCTACCACGACACAACCAATCATTAGATAGTATTCTGTCACTATTAATGTTTGCTCACTGTTCGCACAACGTTGGCCCCCTAGTGGTAGGAACTTTTTTCTGCATCTTCATCTCACCACCTCTGGCCTTGTGTTTCACTGAACTGAGATCATTGTCACTGAGATCTATCAGTTCATCTAATTATCTCTCTCGCTCTCTCGCTCTCTCGCTCTCTCTCGCTCTCTGGGTGTCTCTCTCTCTCTCTCTGGGTGTCTCTCTCTCTCTCTCTCTCTCTCTCTCTCTGTCTCTGTCTCTGTCTCTGTCTCTGTCTCTGTCTCTCTCTGGGTCTGGGTGTCTCTCTGGGTCTGGGTGTCTCTCTCTCTCTCTCTCTCTCTCTCTCTCTCTCTCTCTCTGGGTCTGGGTGTCTCTCTCTCTCTCTCTCTCTCTCTCTCTCTGTCTCTGTCTCTGTCTCTTGTCTCTCTCTGGGTCTGGGTGTCTCTCTCTCTCTCTCTCTCTCTCTGGGTCTGGGTGTCTCTCTCTCTCTCTCTCTCTGTCTCTGTCTCTGTCTCTGTCTCTCTCTGGGTCTGGGTGTCTCTCTCTCTCTCTCTCTCTCTCTCTGGGTCTGGGTGTCTCTCTCTCTCTCTCTCTCTCTCTCCTCTCTCTCTCTCTCTCTCTCTGTCTCTGTCTCTGTCTCTGTCTCTGTCTCTGTCTCTCTCTCTCTCTCTCTCTCTCTCTCTCTCTCTCTCTCTCTCTCTGTCTCTGTCTCTGTCTCTGTCTCTGTCTCTCTCTCTCTCTCTCTCTCTCTCTCTCTGTGTCTGGGTGTCTCTCTCTCTCTCTCTCTCTGTGTCTGGTGTCTCTCTCTCTCTCTCTGTGTCTGGGTGTCTCTCTCTCAGCCCTTGCAGCAGAGGAGCGAGCCCGACTGGTGAAGATGAAAGTACATTCCTACCGGCCCTCGGCCCCCCCGTGCCCGAGACGGACCTCAAGACCAAACGCGAGGTCAGGGTCAAGATACACCCTTCTTACTTTGGGATTTCTGATTTCATTTGGATTTTGAACTCAGCAGAGCTAAGCATCAGTACAATATTGCTACAATAATGCTGAGAGCAACGGGGTAAAATAAAGTCAAGTCTAGTGTATTAAGCCTTGAACCTTTTGGAGAGCACAGTGGAAGTTATAACATTATGCGTCGGCCAGATTTCACTAATAACTCTATGGTCACTAAGAGCTCTTATGTTAGACTAATATTTCTTGGTTTCACTAAGAACTCTATGGTCACTAAGAGCTCCTATGTTAGACTAATACTTCTTGGTTTCACTAAGAACTCTGTGTTACATTAAGAACTCTATGGTCGCTAAGAACTTGGTTAGATTTAGAACTCTGTGTTAGAATAAGAACTCTGTTTCACTGATACCTCTAAGGTTAGAATAAGGACTCTAGCTTTCCCAGACAGAGCCCCTGAATCCATCAGTCTAACACCCATCTGCTTTTCTCCTCTCCAATCAATGACAGCATCCGAATGAAACCGTGAACCTAACTATCTCTCTCGCTCTCGCTCTCTGTCTCTCTGTCTCTCTGTCTCTCTCTGTCTCTGTCTCTGTCTCTGTCTCTGTCTCTCTGTCTCTCTGTCTCTCTGTCTCTCTGTCTCTCTCTCTCTCTCTCTCTCTCTCTCTCTCTCTCTCTCTCTCTCTCTCTCTCTCTCTCTCTCTCTCTCTCTCTCTCTCTCTCTCTCTCTCTCTCTCTCTCTCTCACCCCTCCCTCCCTCCCTCCCTCCAGATGTACGCTGAGAGGAGGCGCAGCAGTGACAACATGTCCGCCCGGTCGTCAGACAGCGATATGAGCGACCTGTCGGCCATGTCTCGCGCCAGCAGCATCTCCCGCCTCAGTAGCACCAGCTACATGTCCATCCAATCAGAGCGACCCAGGGGCCGGCTCAGGTCAGTCCCCATTGGCCGCCGTGTCTGTGCCACACATTGTGCCCCAGGTTGTATACAAGTGTACGCTCCTGGTTAGATCGATACTTTTTCACAACCAAAACCTAGGATAGACGTATTCCGTAACACAAGCTTTTGTCGTGGCGCTTTAAAACACGTATGAAGACATACAACATCAAAACTGTGTCAAGAACTACAAAACAGAACTACACTACAGAACTACAAAACAGAACTACACTACAGAACTACAAAACAGAACTACACTACAGAACTACAAAACAGAACTACACTACAGAACTACACTACAGAACTACAAAACCCTTAATTCTCCAGAATGCTCCCTGGGCTCCCCTCTGCATGCTCATCTGGTATGTGCTGTCTTTCCTTTTGTTCTTTTGTTTTTGCATGCCCCTGCTGCATGTCACTATGGCCATGCATGCTCTGTCTGACACACACACGCACACACACACACACACACACATGCACACGCACACGCACACACACGCACACACTCCGACGGACGGACCCAGGTCCAAGTCGTTGGAGGATGAGAAGAAGGACAGGAGGATCTCGTGGGGGGTGAACGGGATGGATGAGGGGAGCAGGAGGTCGGCGGGGAAGAGACGCTTCTCCCAGGAGCTGAAGCGCCGCCGACACACGGTGACCGGGGAGACGGAGGAGTCCAGGTAAAGGGGGCCGGGACCCCCGTCATGTGCTCCACCACGGCTACCACCACCTCCTCCTCCTCCTCCTCCTCCTCCTCCTCCCCTGCTGCCACCTCTCCCTGTAATCCTCAGAGGAGGTCTTGTTGTAAGGGTTTACGACTGGTCACACAAACACACACGCACACATGCAGGTACGCAAGTGCACGCACCTTTTTGCACACACACACACGCACACACACACACACACACACACACACACACACACACACACACACACACACACACACACACACACACACACACACACACACACACACACACACACACACACACACACACACACACACCCTTACATTTACATTAGGGCATTTAGCACGCTTTTATCCAAAGTGACTTACAATAAGGACATTTGTCAGGAGAAAGAGAACCAACAAACAAACAATATATCGCTGTCGGTACTGTAAAGATATTCATAGAAACAAGTGCCAAGCACTACCTTTAATACCACTTTAATACCAATATTAAACTGTAGTTTGCTTTTAGACAAACGCACACACACACACACACACACACACACACACACACACACACACACACACACACACACACGCATAGGCACGAATATACACACACACACACACACACACACGCATAGGCACGAATATACACACACACACACACACACACACACACAATCCTACACAGACACACACACACACACACACACAATCCTACACACACACGCACACGCACACGCACACACTCCCAGCCGTGGCGAGGGACGGGCCCCGGGCCGTGGCCGCTGGAGCGCAGTGCTGACGCGGACAGATGAAGCCGTCCCAGCGGGGCTCAGCGGACCAGCGGGTGATGGAGGGCAGCTAGTTAGCGCGCTAATGCACCGAGGTGTGGGGGCACCAGGGAGACGGGGTGGGGGTCCCGGCCCCACCTCCGACCCAGTCTAGAAGAGCGCCGCTGAGCAGCCAGCGGCCCCACACTGGGGGGGGGGGGGGGGGGGGGGCTAGGAGGAGACATGCGCACGTGTATGGACGAAGACAGGAATATACTGTATGTGGCTTATATATTATTTACATTACATTTACATTGAGGGCATGGAGCAGATGCTTTTATCAAAAAGTGACTCACAATCAGTACATTTGTTAGAAGAAGGATAAACCTATATGTAGGATAGGATGCTACATGATGCCATGAACTATTGTTCTTAAGTGCCAGGACGTACAACATACAATAAGTGGGTACATTAACTTCCAACGACGTACAACATACAATAAGTGGGTACATTAACTTCCAACGACGTACAACATACAATAAGTGGGTACATTAACTTCCAGGACGTACAACGTACATTAAGTAGGTACAATAACTTCCAGGAAGTACAACATACAATAAGTAGGTACATTAACTTCAAGGACGTACAACATACAATAAGTGCATAAGATGGGTGTGGGGGGTATTATTAAACCATAAAGATATTGAGGTATATTTTAGTACTCAAATCAGCATTGAGCGATAGTGGAGCATTTGAACGCTACTTTCTTGGTTACGTTTTCCCTATACAGTACGATATGTGTACTGGGGGTTTTGTGTGTATCTTCTAATTATGGGATGGAAAACTGCCTCCTCAGAGCTTCGGAAACAGCCACTCCAATCTGCTGGTTCATCACTGGGCTTTTGTATAATTGATAGGATTAATAGGCCTGGTTCCGGGGTCAGATCTGAAAGAGACGGATGGATTAATAATGCATCGGGAGACTGGTTTGGGGTCAGTTTTTGGACGGAAGAGGGTATTTTTACCTGCGACACGGAGCTAACAGTCAGACCCTGACACGAGGAGATTGATCGTGCGATCCATTATTGAGCCGTCTCTCTGTGTTCGTCATCCTACACACCCTTCCCCTTTGGTTGACCTTTTCTACACATAACTCCTAATTGGTATGGGAATGTATCCAATTACTGGGGTGTGTCCTCATATTAATTAATATTAATAAAGAATAACAGTAATTTCTCAGCAAAGACAATGCATCTAAATTAAAGGGATTTGCATGGAAATTTGGATCTTTGGCGCACAAATAACAACTCGGCAAAGAGAACAAAACATGAAAACACAAACACAATGGAATCATTCTGAATATGCACATTACCAACTCAAACCACGCCTTCTGAGTTCTCAGTCCATGCCTTCTTGACATCATAATCCATATGCACCCTGCATCTTCTCCCTGTGTGCGTCCTTGTTATGTGTGTGTGTTTTGTGTTGTGCGTCGTGTTTGTCCGTGCCGGTACCAGGCTGTGTCTCGCTGCATGTCTCAGACCCCTCCTCGCATGCGGCCAGTGTGACCCCGGTCCGGTCCAGCCCCCACCCCCTGCACCCCCCCCTCCAGAGACAGACCCCCCGAGACCCTCCTCCACCACCTCCACCACCACCACCACCACCACCATCACCCTCCACCCCCACCAGGGGTCCGTCGAGGGGCCCGCGGCCCCCGGTCCCGACCCCTGGGCGGTGGGGGTGGTGGGCCCTGGGGGGCTGATGGGGCCCCGGGGCAGTGTGTCGGGGGCGTCCTGCAGCACCTTCAGCCCCTCGGAGGGGGCCGACGTGCGGAGGCTCCTGGGGCCCTTGGGGGTCCGAGGCGGGTTCCTCAGCCACGTTCTCCTCCGCCTCAGAAGGAGAGGCCAGAGCGACGCGTGTGTGTTGCAGTTTAATGTGGTGCCCGCCAGCAGCAACCCGTTCCCATGACGATTCTGTTACGGGATGAGTTTGTGAATGGCCTTGATAACTAAAACGGGACTTCATATCTGAAACGGAACTTAATATCTGAAACGGGACTTGATAATTGAAACGGGACTTGATGAAAAGGGACTTGATATCTGAAACGGGACTTGATAATTTAAACGTGACTTGATGTTTGAAACGGGACTTGATAATTGAAACGGGACTTGATATCTGAAACGGGACTTGATAATTGAAACGTGACTTGATGTTTGAAACGGGACTTGATCATTGAAACGGGACTTGATATCTGAAACGGGACTTGATCATTGAAACGGGACTTGATATTTGAAACGGGACTTGATATCTGAAACGGGACTTGATAATTTAAACGTGACTTGATGTTTGAAACGGGACTTGATAATTGAAACAGGACTTGATATCTGAAACGGGACTTGATAATTGAAACGTGACTTGATGTTTGAAACGGGACTTGATAATTGAAACGGGACTTGATATCTGAAACGGGACTTGATCATTGAAACGTGACTTGATATCTGAAACGGGACTTGATATCTGAAACGAGACTTGATAATTGAAACGGGACTTGATATCTGAAACGGGACTTGATAATTGAAACGGGACTTGATAATTGAAACGGGACTTAATATCTGAAACGGGACTTGATCATTGAAACGGGACTTGATATCTGAAACGGGACTTGATATCTGAAACGGGACTTGATAATTGAAACGGGACTTGATATCTGAAACGGGACTTGATAATTGAAACGGGACTTGATATCTGAAACGGGACTTGATATCTGAAACGGGACTTGAAATTTGAAACGGGACTTGATCATTTAAACGTGACTTGATGTTTGAAATGAGTCTTTATATTTGTGATGTTGTACAAAATTTTAGCGACTGCGAGTCGGTCAATATTTTGTCGCTGGGAGATTGGCATGATCGATCAGAATGAAATCGAACACACGTGATGATTCATTAAACATCAAATACCCTGAACCTAAACCCCTGTTCATCGACCGTCTGTTCACCACCTCTGTACTCTATCCATCTATTCATCCGAGCAAAAGGTACAGTACAACAAAACCCCTTTTCACCCCAAAATCATCTCTTGTTGTGTGAGGGAGGGGAGGGCGGAGATCCTCTTCCTCCTCCTCCTCTTACTCCCCTTCTTCCTCCTCCCCCTCCTCCTCTTCCTCCTCCAGCCGTCAGATGCGGGCGTCTGCGGGCCGCACCATGCTGAAGAGCTCCAGCGTCAGCGGGGAGATCTACGCCCAGGAGCGCACCGACGGCAGCCAATCGGACACGGCGCTGGGCACGGTGGGGGGCGGGGCCAAGAAGCGGCGCTCCAGCTTCAGCGCCCGCGTGGTCGCCATCGTGGGCAACCGCCGCAGCCGCAGCACCTCCCAGATCAGCGGCCCCGGTGAGACCCCCGCCCCTGCTGACGTCATGACCTCAATAGTCATACACAAGCAGTACAAGTACAGTACAAGCCGAGTATAGTTCGGTTCAGTTCAGTTCAGTTCAGTCAGATGGTAGTACATTTCATTTAATTAAATTGTATTGAATTTGAATTGACTTCACTTCAGTTCAAATAGTACATTTATATATAGTGCATTAGTACATATATAAATGTACTGAATATGAATTAAATTGTTTTCAATAGAGTACTAAAGTGAAAACGTCACGTTGTCCTGGCAACCGGATTTTCAGTTCTAAACAACCGAACGAGAGATGGCGTTTTCAAATCAAATCAAATCAAATTTATTGTCATTTTGTTGATTGAACAACAAAACGAGAAGGCGTTTCTCAGGGATCAAGATCACATACATTACAAACAAACGTCCCAATGATGAATAAATAAATAATAAATAAAGTCCAGTGGGAAGATTTAGGACGTTGGTGCATTGAGCATCCTGACAGCTTGAGGCAGGAAGCTGTTCCGCAGCCTGGTGGTGGAGCATCTTAAGCTGCGATTTCCATTGCTTCCATGTGTTGTTTCTTTCAAAATGAAAATAAATCAATTTGAAGAGTTGAAAATCACTACCAATCGAAACATTTCGAGGCGTTCATGCATTCCCCTGGGGTATTAAAATGAAAAGATCGCACGACATATAAAACGTTTGTGTGGCATAGTATAGTATTTCCCCTTGTATTTCCCCCCCGTGACGTCACACTTTAGTACTCTATTCAATTGAATTTACTTCATTTCAACTTCATCTGTACCCGCTCTACCTCATGAGCGACTGCGGCAATATAAATACTAAATTTAAAGGCATTATACATTTCATTGTGTATAAATGTATTGGACATTGTTGTATACAGTGTCACCCATGCAGTACATATCTTACATAATGAAATGTAAAAAAATCTGTCGTGACTTTAATAACAACGTTCAGATCTCAGTTTGATGTATTTTACACACTTAAGGATTCAACACTTATCCGCTATTCCATGCGCTATTCAACTGCATAAAGAAACATCCGCCTCCTGTCCTGAAACCACCTCCACCAACCACGCGATGCGTTCTGGAAGCTTCCAAGCGCAGACAACGTCAGACGGAGCCCGGATTCCCTCAGAGCCGCGAGGCTGCGGGGAAAGAGAAGCCTCTGCTGTGTGAGGCTTCAAATGAAAGGCGTCCACTCTGTTCTCTGCGCTCTCCCCCGTAACACACAATGCATAAGAGCGCAGAACGCCCGCGGCGGGACGATGGCGGCGGTGGGGGTGGAGATCAGAGATATTGCCGTTATCATTGATTAAATGGTCCAGAATGGCGCGGCAGGCTCCGTCTTTACGGATTTAGCTTTGCTCCTCTCTCGCTCAGTTCCTGTTGATTGCCGACCCTTTTATATCTGTGCTCATGCTATGATGTGAGGCTTGGGGCGCCCCCGGGGATGTGAGTGTGTGTCTGGATATCAGTGCACAATGGAATCAAGGCTTGATAAGATATATAAAAGACTGAGTTGTTGTGCTGCTCTCCTTTTAGTCTTTCCTCCTAATAAAACAGAAATCCCCCAGAAAACCAGGCAATGCAGCATCGTGACTCTTACTTTGAAATTCCCTTGTGAGCGTGCAACCGCCATCCCCGTCCTCTCGTCTTCACCCCGCTGCGGTGGGTGCTCTATACCAGTGCTTCTCAAAGGGGGGTACGTGTACCCCGAGTGGTACTTTGGAGTACTGCAGGGGCTGCTCCGAAATGTAAAAAAATCAAGTTTCAGGAAGAATATATTTGAATGGGACTCGCCTCTACATGCTCTGGCCTTCCCCTGTCGTCGTTGTGGTTCCTAAATTGGACGAAATTAGCCAACCGTTCCGTGAAGCACTGGCCCATGTTTCTCGCTAAATTGTGCGTGTTTGTACCCTTTTAATGTTAATGTTAACACTGGCAAATAGAACACACACACATGTTTATTTTTTACATTATTACACTAGTGGAAAAAGTTGGAGTGCTCTATACCCCTCACACTCTTAGGGGTAGGGAGTGACTCAGGAGGTGCACGTCTCATAGCCGTAGGACTTCCGTGAGACCCCCCCCACCCCCCAAAGCCCCCCCACCTCAACCCTTTAATCCGGGGTGTTGACTTTGTACTCGATGGCTTCCTGTTTACCTCTGCTGACGGGGGTGGGGTGGGGTGGGACGGGGGGGGAGGTGGAGGGGGGGTTTCTGTGATTCTGGCCTCACTTCATACGCCGAACACATCACAGGACCCTCGCAGGCCGTCCCACGGTGTCCCGCTTCCGCCCGCTCGCAGCAGAACAGCCTCATTTTGCGGGAGAAGAAGAAGTGCATAAATATAGAGACGGCCTCCCATGGACGTTGTGGGCGAGGCTTGAGAACCTGCCAAGCCCTGTCTCAGCGTCACGTGCTGCAGTTGTTTGTTTTGCTCCTTCGACTACAAGGAGGTGAACGAGCTCAGCGGCAGTCTCCCACCGTCACTGCATTCCTGCTGGCTTTCCCCCCCCTACTTAGTTCCAGAGATGTTCCGATAAAAAAATGTCTTCCCGATACCGATTACAAATCCACACCCTGTGGTACCCGAGTACCGCCGTTATCGGAGCGACTCTACATAGTTCCGCTCCTTGTAACGAAGTATAAATGGTTCTGGTCACCGGTTGGTTGATGGTTCCAGAGAGTGAGAGCGAACTTCTAACTGAAGGCCACTGAATCCCCGAAAGAGTGACTTTTGTGTCGAGTTCAAAACGCTTGCACAACACAGTTCTTTGTTGTTGCAGTGGTTAAATAAGGGATTTGAAAAAAAGGTTATTTTCAGGGAATACTTCCCTTTCTATTCCCCTCTTGGAACAGCCACCCACACACACAAACACACAATACGCACACACCCTCACTCACTCACTAACACAAAAATACACACAACACTCTCTCTCTCTCTCTCTCTCTCTCTCCTTTTTCTATCTTTCTACCACTCACTCACTCACACACTTGTCCCCCTTGCCCCCGCAGAGGGGAAGAGTAAGAAGGAGAAAGGCGCACCCATCCAGCGGAGCACGGAGACTGGGATGGCCGTGGAGCTGAGCCGGAACATGAGCCGGCAGCCCAGCCGCGAGTCCAACAACGGCAGCATGAACAGCTACAACTCGGAGGGGAAGTCAGTAAACCGCATCTCCTCTTCCTGTTCCAACCGTCTAATCCCCTCAACCCCAACCCCCACACACAACCTATCCCTTCTTTTAAACACGATGACTTTCCTTTTGTCCTTCTGTGTTTTGTGGTCGTTTCTGTTCCATGCTGTGAAACAAAAGAGTCTTAAGATGTGGATGTGGGGGTGTGTGTGTGTGTGTGTGTGTGGTGTGTTTCAGTTTGATCTTCTCCGGGGTGAATCTGGGGGCCAACAGTCAGTTCAGCGACTTTCTGGACGGCCTGGGACCGGCTCAGCTCGTGGGCCGGCAAACACTGGCCACGCCCGCCATAGGTCGGTCCCTCTTCCCCCTGGTGCTATCATCTCCTCTTCTTGGTCTTCCTCTGATGCACCGAGAGTTCCTTGTTTTGTAGAAAGCAGTTTGGAGAGAAAGCAGTTTGCTGTGTGGAGAGTTTATTTACATTCACATTTACATTCAAGGCATTTAGCAGACCCATTTACCCAAAGCGACATTTGCGACACTTTCTTCTGACAAAGTACATTTGTCCGAAGAAAGAGAAACCACAATATATCGCTGTCGGTACAGCAAGGATGTTCATAGAACCAAGTGCCAAGCACTAACAATGACTAGGTTAACCCATTGCCTGTACACAACAAAGATAGCTAGGCTAAGATGCTACACAACTGAGTACTATTTTATCATCATCATGAGGCTTCCCTCATGGCCATGCATTCTGAGGTGTTGTTGACGGCCATGTGGTTGTTGGTTCTACTCCTCTCCCCCAGGTGACATCCAGATCGGCATGATGGACAAGAAAGGCCAGCTGGAGGTGGAGGTGATCCGGGCACGAGGCCTCGTCCAGAAGCCTGGCTCCAAGTCCCTTCCCGGTAAATACCGTATCTCTTCCTCTACGTCATATCCTCATATAGTAAATTCACATTGAGGGCATTCAGCAGACGCTTTTATCCAAAGCGACTTACAATAAGTTCATTTGTCAGAAGAAAGAGAAACAACAACATATCTCTGTCGGTGCAGTAAGGATGTTCATAGAAACAGACAAAATACAATCGCTAGGTTAACCCATTCCCCGTGTGCAACAAAGATAGCTAGGATAAGACGCCATACGATGCTACGTACTATTCTTAGGTGCCAGGACGTACAGACATACAATAAGTGCGTGCATCAGGTGCCAAGACGTACAAAGGGGGGGTGGGTTGAGGAGGGGAAGGGGAGGCAGGGGGAGGCAGGGGGAGGCTATGCAGAGTCCAGAGGTGCGTTCAAGTTCAGCGAACATAGGCGAACGTTCGCAACGAACGCGTTGACATTAAACAATTAATTTTGAACGATTTTTGAACACCGTTCTAAACAAACTGTCAACGAAAAAAATGGATACGAAGGCCGTGGTATTAGCGGCAGCCTCCATGTTAATGGAAGAGTTTACAGAAGAGGGTTTGCAAGTGGTCGACCTCGTTGAAAGCCTACTGCAGACAACCAGTACGGAAAATTCAAGAATAGAGGGCTACGTCACCGAAGTTGTACCCACTTACTGCGATATAACGTTCAAATCGCATTTTAGGATGCAAAAGACAACAGTTGAAGTAAGGGTGTAGATAGGCTATATGAAACGTTTTATCTATTGCTTTCTGTGTAGGAAAGGAGTAAATGATTTCAATATAGTTTAGTTTAATGCCATGGCAACGAATGTCACGTAGCCGAAGAGAGCACCGCGATCCATCTCTGTTTGTGGAGAACTACCTCTTCAGACAGTTTGCCTATGTTCGTAAACGTTTGCTTGCTTATGTTCGTTTAACGGAAAATGTTTAAAATCGTTCGCGAACGTTCGCCTATGTTTGCGACTCTGAACGCACCTCAGGTCAGCTCTGCCCTCCCTGACGTTCAGATCGGCGCTCTAACGCCCATAACGTCGCGTCCGCTCAGGAGCGAGCGCGGTCCGGAGCTAGTAGCCGCAGAGCTCTGCGCGGTTGTCGCAACCTTAGCGCTGATCGTCTCCGTTCACGCTAACGGCTTTCTCCTCGCTTCCGTCGGCGCCCCCCCAGCGCCGTACGTCAAGGTCTACCTGCTGAACAATGGGGCCTACGTCGCCAAGAAGAAGACCAAGATTGCGAGGAAAACGCTGGACCCGTTGTACCAGCAAGCGCTGCAGTTTGAGGAGAGCCCGCAGGGGAAAGTGTTGCAGGTAACTGGACTCTTTGGTTTCTTCTGTTAAAACGTTTGGGTTCCTTCGCCGGGAGTTGGGTCTCGTCCAGACCGATTTAATATGATCCCCTGTTTTTGAATTGTCTTCTCTTTAGCCCCCCAGAGGGCAAGAAAAATCTCCCTTAATTAGCAAGGATGAGATCTAGAGAGGGAAGGCAGTGTGGGTGGATCCCTCCTACCAGGGATGATCAGGAGTGCAATGGGGGCCATAATTGACGTACATACATACATACATACATACATGCATGCATACATATACATACATAAAGGCAAAACATTTTAACCATAAGGAAAGTCCAGGCATCCAGTCGCAGTCACCGCAACACGCTCAAACAGACGCTCAATTAGAAGGGGAAAGTGCACTACTAGGGGGACTACTGCTAATTGATTGATAATTGATTAGTCTAATTTAATCATTCTTCCTCAGTGGATCTTTGAATGGGTTCGTTCGTCGTGCAACGTGTTGGTTTGTGTCACCTCCCGTCTGCAGGTGATCGTCTGGGGGGATTACGGACGCATGGACCACAAGAGCTTCATGGGAGTTGCACAAATCCTATTGGAGGAGCTGGACTTATCGAGCACCGTGATTGGTTGGTACAAGTTGTTCCCACCTTCCTCCCTGGTGGACCCCACGCTAGCCTCCCTCACCAGGCGGGCTTCCCAGACCTCTCTGGACAGCTCTTCCGGACCCCCGGGGGTCCGGTCGTAGGCCCCCCCCCCCCCCCCCCCCCCCCCCACCGTAAGACTTTGATGATGATGAATTCAAAATACTTGGACGTACTGTAGACAAAGAAGAAACAAATACATATTTAAAAAAAAGAGCTAAAAACAGCCAGTGGTGACTACGTAGAACAACAACAATCAGAATCAGAGTCGCAATGAGAAAGCTTTGTTGAGATCTGACAATCACTCCTGTCTCGTTTTAAGTTCTTCTGCCGTAGGAAGCTCTGCATTTTGATTCTTTTGTGTCATTTCAAGGCTAGATTTCATACTCTGTTTGTATGGAAGACTCCCTGGGGCTGTTGCCCTCGGCGACCCCCCCCCCCCCCCCCCCCGCCCCCCGGGCGTGGGTTAAAAAAAAAAAGGCACAAGTGGCAGTTAGTAGAGACGGGATTATTCAAATAAAAGCAGGGTGGTTCGATTCCCATTTCAACAATAAAGGAAAAACGTCTGCAAACGTGGGATTGTGTGGAATGTATGGACCTGGGAAACAGGAGGCAATCACCCTCCGAGCCTGCAGGGGGCACTCTCCGGTCCCGGTCTGCAGTGGCCTCCTCCTCCTCCTCCAGTAACACAATGAATAAAGACTGCCGGCAGGTTGCCTTTTCTGTAGGGTGTGTTGCGTTGAAGCACAGGGCCTTCATCTGGTGCCTAGACCTTCGAGCTGCAGCACTGGTCCTCGTTTTGTGTCGGAAAAAAAGATCTGTTTTCAGTATGTTTACCATAGGGGGCGTGGCCTCCTCTCTCTGGCCCCGCCCCCTCTCTGTTTTAGTGTTTTTACTTTCATGTTTCCTCCTCTTCTTTGTTACTCCTTGCACAAAAATGTTTTTCAAAACTCGTAAAAAAATTGTCCATGGTTGTGTTGTCGGTCTGACGTGTGCATGAAGAAGAAGAAGAAGAAAAAAAAAGCAAGTGATGAAATGGAAAAAACGAAAAAATACTACAACTCAAAGATTGACTTCTGCAGATGTACCCGCCCACATGTAATGCAGGGAGAGGAGTCTGATGGGCGCACATCTT
>NC_082384.1:24007990-24012874 GCF_031168955.1 Gadus macrocephalus
GCCAACCAATAACCGCACACGTCTTTTCCTCGCGTTGGCTGCAGAAGTAGCCGCTGCAACTTCATTTTGCATCAGACATTTGTTTGTCCGTGGAGCGTTGCATTGGACCCGCATGCTCGCAGGAACCCCCGGCGCGCACTTGATGCCAGGTTTGGTGATGCCATGCCCCGCAATCACAGCGGCGATGAAGGAGGAGGCGCTGCCGGGCTCTGGATGAGGACGTCGCCCGGGCATCGCACCACCGATGGTTATGGCTTGAAGGATGTGGAGTTGGGAGGAAGGATGAACAATGCTGCTGGAGATGGTCTGCTGCTGTCCACGGGGATAGGGGCTCCGGAGAGCCTGCGGGGGAAGCAGGGGGCCCGGCTCAGTCTGCTGGGGAAGCCGCTCATATACAGCGCGCAGAGCGGCCGGAGGAACGTGCGCTACCGGCGGCTCCAAAACTACCTCTACAATGTGTTGGAGAGACCCCGCGCCTGGGCGTTCATCTACCACGCTTTGGTGTAAGTGCATTTCAATTGTTTATAGAAATATTTTGCACGGAAACTAGTTTTCTCGGTAGCTACGAACACGGTGCCACACACACACACACACACACACACACACACACACACACACACACACACACACACACACACACACACACGCACACGCACACGCGCGCACACACACGCACACGCACACACACACACACATACACACACACCTGTTGTTTAATCATCATATGGGAGCGAGGATGCTTCAGTTTGCAGATCAGCCTGCAGAAGAGTATGAATATCGTATACATTGTAACACAGCCTACCGTTGCACAGTAGGCCTACGGTCAAATGGTGTTAATCAAACACTGCTATTGCCTCAATCATGGTGTCTGTAGTGTTCCCCACGTTATGTAGGCGGTAGAGGAGATGTTGTTGACTACGGCCTGGGACTTCCGTAGAAAGGAGAGAAAAACTGTGATTATTTTGGACACGCAAAGAGGTGCATCTTCAACAACACGGAGGCCTCAATGCTGTACTGTGTTGGAACTCGGTTCTCTGTCCTCTTTTGTGTGGATGAAGACTCTGGCCTCTGTGCTCCACTGTGTGGAGAGTCGGTCTCTATGTCTTCTACTCAGGTCTCTGTCTTCTACTGTGTGGAGACGCAGGGTCTCTGTCAATGAGTGCACCAATCCTGAGCTGCCACATCGCTGCCTCATTGACTTCCTTCCTTTAGGTCAGACTGCCACCGCAACAGACACGCGCCTCGTCAATGGGGCACGCCCCAGGTCCACGAGGCACACACACACGCACACGCTCATACACCTTTCAATTCCCGCAGCGGAGGCGGGGCTCCCTGTCTTTTGGCGGGAAGGTAATCAGCAGGGGCTGGCTGCCTCTGCCGACTACCTTACTTTTAGTTCCGGCATGATTGACGATAGTCGGACCCGATGCGCGGTTTTCACTGGTCTAGATCCCTCACTTCCTGTGCCGTCAGTTCCGTGTTGACAGCCAGCCATTGGTCCATCAAGCTTCCAGTTACCCCTTCTATAGCCCATCGGTCCAATCACAGCTCGAGTGCAGTCGGATTGGCCTGCCCAAATTGTGAGTGTCTTCCTGCAGGTTCTTTTGTGCAAAGAAAGTGTCACAATACACAGGAAATCGAGGCGAGCGTGAGGATGACAACCAGAAGACCTCAGTTCATATCTGGCGGGATTCCCACAACAGTTTTATCCATTTACACAAAGTCATTATACTTTTCAGTTGTCCTTCCATTTTTTGCAGATGATATTTATGGAAGAGGATTAGTGCTACATGTGATTTTTTCTTTTGTTCTGAGTTTAAAGTCAGAATTCTGGTTCAGTGACTCCCTCTGAACTTGGTTCCTCATGGGCAGCCTGTGAGGAACTCCCCTTCTTTAGCCTGGTGAGATTAGTCAAGTCAGAATTCTGACGGAAGGGCATTTTGTTTACTGCCACAGGGTTGATATAACCCCCCTAAAGACCCTTGTTCAGCTTACTGCCGCCCGGCCGTTTATGTGTCCACCAACTGCACGCTCACAGATCCACTCCTCCAGGGACGTGATTGGTCGAAAAACAAGAACGAAGCAAAACATAGGGAAACCCAGTTCACCCAGAGTCCAGCTCGGCCACCCTCAGACTTTACATTTTAACCCAAAGTCTGATTTGTGAGATTAGTGGGGGACAATACTAAAGATGTTGATATTGATACCGCAGTCCTACAGCAACACAAGACCTCTCAACCTGTATCTAGCGCTGAGTAAAGACGCAAACAGCAGGGGGGGCCCATTGTTCATGAGACCCCCCTGCTGTTACCTCGCTGTGCGGCAGAGATCCGTCGCCACCTTGTGACCCCGTCCGTAAACCGAGTGCCTGGGAACCCTGGAGGGAACAGAGCTTGGCTGTTCCCTCCGCTAACCACGATGTCCGCCGTCATGACGATGTTCATTCTGCTCGAAGGTGACCCTCAACCTCCCCCCCTGTCCCACTGTCCCACTGTCATCCTGTCCCCCTGTCCCACTGTCCCACTGTCATCCTGTCCCCCCTGTCCCACTGTCCCACTGTCCCCCTGTCCCACTGTCCCACTGTCATCCTGTCCCCCCTGTCCCACTGCAAACCAGAACGTAGATTGTTTTCCTTGTGGGCTGGCTACATTTAGGGCGTTCAGCGGACACTTTTATCCAAAGCGACTTGCAACAAGAACAGAAGAAAGTGAAACAATATATCGCTGTCGGTACGTCAAGGATGTTCACAGAAACAAGTGCAGAGCCCTAACTATTGCTAGGTTAACTCATTACCTATATGCAACAAAGATAGCTGAGTACTATTTGTACTTTGTACTATTTGTACCAGGACATACAACATACAATAAGTACGCACATTAAGTGCCAGGACGTACAACATACAATACTGTGTGTACAATAAGTGCGTAAATGGGGGGGGGGGGGGGGGGTCGAACTCTGAACAAGTGAGTCTTGAGTCTTTTTCAGAGGCTGGCTACTGCTATAACCTCAGTTTGAATGGTTCTTATTGCTGCGCCAGGGCAGTTATATGCTGTATATATTGTGTAACGATGGAGTCATTCCAAAGCTGGTCTGGGTGTCCTAATAAATAAAGGCTTATCCTAAAGTGATGCTGCATTTTGATTAGTGTGGTCTAAAAAAGGTTGGCATGCATCCCCCTTCTGGGCCAAGTGAACTAGTGGTTCATTCCCACAAGAAGTAATATCATCGTAGTGTCATCGGATTCGTCATCTGTGATGGTGCGTGTTGGACTCTCGATATGAAAAAATATCCCGGCACAGATGCCTCAGCAAACAGTGTTATGTGGAGCTGTGTGTGTGTCTCCCCGAAGTGTGTGTCTGTGCGTGGGCATACGTGTGTGTCCATGTCTGTACATATGTGTTTGCATATGTGTGTGTCTTTCATAAGTGTGTGTGTGTGTTTTGTGAGTGTGTGTGTGTGTGTGTGTGTGTGTGTGTGTGTGTGTGTGTGTGTGTGTGTGTGTGTGTTTGTGTGTGTTTGTGCGTGGGTATGCGTGCGAATGTGTTTGAATTTGTGTGTCTTGCATAAGTGCGTATGTGCCCCGTGTGTGTGTGTGTGTGTGTGTGTGTGTCTCATGGTTGTGTGTGTGTGTGTGTGTGTGTGTGTGTGTGTGTGTGTGTGTGTGTGTGTGTGTGTGTGTGTGTGTGTGTGTGTGTGTGTGTGTGTGTGTGTGTGTGTGTGTGTGTGTATCAACGGGCCTACCTACACTGCCGGACTGAGAGGACAGGAACACTGAGCCAGTCTTCTGCTCGGGTTCGTGTTCTCCAGGGGTTACTGAGCACCCCTCCCTCCTCCACCTCCTCCTCCTCCACCTCCTCCACCTCCTCCACCTCCACCACCCCACCTCCTCCACCTCCTCCTCCTCCAACGTGCACAACACTGGCACCATTCATCCTACCTCCGGATTAACAAGCTCTTATCCTTTCAAGTGTGTCACGGCCAGGGGACTGTGGGGGAATGAATGGCGCGTTCCACCGCATCAGGTTGCTGAGGTGGGGGGGGGGGGCACCCGCTGGGTGTCCACTGTCCGGTCTATGCTGTCCTCTGTACTGCTGTGATTCAACACTACCCTCCGCTCGTGTGCAGGGCTACACAGAGCGGCTACTGTGGTGCTCACATGTCTCGACCTTTTGCAGACTGTGTCTCCTGCCCTGGTGAACGTCAGAGCCCACAGCCTGAGGCTAGTGTTGTCGCTAGCAAAGGAAACACTTCCCTCCCTATCATATCTGAGATCCACTGATAACACTGGTGTTCCTGTGATCATTTCATTTCGCCGTTTCTTCCTGCCGCTCTCCTTTGGGCGGATGGATTGATAGCTGACTCTGTATCTAAATTGTATTATTTGAATCCTTTTGGATAACTTTTGGCCATAGCGTGGGTGTGGGGATTAAAGTTTCCAGTCATCGTCGATTAGAGTTCAAAGTGGCCATTTCGGAGATCTGTGTGGGACGCGTAGGGGGTTAGGAGGGCTGGTGGATCCAATGGATGTAATCATAGAACAATACATCATCACAACAACAGAGGATGATGTCAAAAGCTTTATTTTTCTCAGTTTTGTTTCCTTCACCAATGCCTGATGGGATGGTAACATCTGCTGGATATGCAGCATGTAGCCTCTCTTATGTCATCACATTAAGTCTCAGACTCATATTTCATGTGCAACCGACGATGGAGAAGATGCAAGCAATCTCTTTCATACTCAAAAATCCAGCGCTGGAACAAAAGAAGTGCCCATATCTAATAAAAGGTAGGACTGAAGTGCGCCCGCTGAGAAGACCAATTCACTTCCAGCTAAGCACATATAATTTATGCCCAGGCCTTCTAATGCAACCATAGATGGGAAGA
>NC_082384.1:24012974-24042107 GCF_031168955.1 Gadus macrocephalus
TTGTATGTTGTATGTATGGATTAATGTGAATTTTAAGAATATACAAAGAAAACAGGGTTGGGGTCGATACCATTCAAACAATCAATCATCTTGGATACATCTGCGATGGACAATCTGTCACATATGTCACATGACATATGGACAATATGTCATGTGAAGAATGCTTACTCTACCTCCTTAATACACAAATTCCTACTGTACGCTCCAGCTCCACTAGGGGGCGGTATCCCCAGACAACAAAGTGTCTGCTGAAAATTAGCGCAATTATTATTTTGAAAATAAAAAAAATGGCTTAAACTAATTGGCTAAATTCCATCTTGCCTGAAAAACACAGGTGCATGAAATGCAACTCAATGGCAGAGTGACATGGAGGGATGGCAGGAGACGGAAGGTGTTTACCTCTCTCTCTCTCTCTCTCTCTCTCTCTCTCTCTCTCTCTCTCTCTCTCTCTCTCTCTCTCTCTCTCTCTCTCTCTCTCTCTCTCTCTCTCTCTCTCCTATAGCAGCTTTGAACGGCAGATATTTATAAGTGCAATATAAGCACATAAAAACACTTTCCTAGGAAGGAAAGTGCAGACTAAATGGAACGAATGAACGAAGGGACCTCATCCTGTGTGTGTGTGTGTGTGTGTGTGTGTGTGTGTGTGTGTGTGAGTGACAGTGTGTTTGTTGGTGTGTGCGTCAATGGGTGTGTGTGTGTGTGTGTGTGTGTGTGTGTGTGTGTGTGTGTGTGTGTGTGTTGAGTGACAGCGTCCGCATCAATGCATGCGTGAGTGAATGAGTGAGTGAGTGGTGGAGGGAGAGAGGGGTGGGGAGGAGAAGGAGCAAGAGCAGTTGAGAGGGAGGTGGAGTGGGGGGTGGAGGTGGAGGTGGGGGGGTGGGTGGAGGTGGAAGTGGGGGTGATGCTGACCCCTGCGTGGAGCTCTTCCTGGACTGGCTGTAAAGGGCGGAGAGGGAGGGGGAGGAAAAGGTCTTGGCTCTGCTGCTGAAGGGCTGCGGGCCCACTATCATGTCCAGCCTGCAGGGGGACGCACACACGCACACGCACACGCGCACAAGCACACACACGCACAAGGAACAACAAACACACACACACACACACACACACGCACACACACGCACACATGCACAAGGAACAATACACACACACACACACGCACAAGGACCAACACACACACACAAGGAACAACACACACACACACACACACACACACACACACACACACACACACACACACACACACACACACACACACACACACAGACACACACACACAGGCACACACACACACACAAATACGCAGGCCCGCGCACACAAGGAACAATACACACACACACACACCCAAACATGCAATCGCACACACACAGACATCCACACACCCACACACGCAAACATGTGCATACACACACGCAACACATGCCGAACAGGGTTGCCCGGTAACAAGCCAGCACATGTACACATACACCACCAGAAGGATTAAAGGAAAGTGGTCGTTGTTAGGGTATGCCCACACACACGGACACACACACACACACACACACACACACACACACACACACACACACACACACACACACACACACACACACACACACAGACACAGACACAGACACACACACACACACACACACACGCAAGCGATGAGCAAATGATTGTGAGCGCAGTAACATGGGGGAATGATCACGAGGTTGATGATGTCTTTCTGTAGGCCTGTGTGTACAAGGTGTGTTGCAGCTTTTTTTCCACGTTAACTACCTGGTTTGAAGGCTCTTGATGCGACACAGCATGTCCAAATGACCGGCAGAGTACTGCTCGATCACGTCCTTCACGTCGTAGGGCCGCAACGTCTCCTTGAATTTCTTCTTGGCAACGTGGAACTTCATTATCCTGGGCCATGAGACAAATACAATAACGCACATTCAACAACGACCACCAGAGGGCAATCTCAACCAGTCTTTGCCGACGCGACGCGATGGTTTCCCACCAAACGGAGTTCATCTGGCAGGTTATAAAAACAAGACTAGCGTTACGTTTTCTTTGAAACCGCTGGAGTTTCACAGGGTCTCGTCTTCTGTGTTTTTCCTACACCTGATTGTGTTTTTCTCCTTTCCCAGATTTCTTAAATCCACATCCTGTGAGTCTGTGAGGGCGGTTGTCTTGTTAGACACCTAACCTGTGTGTGTCAACGTGTGTGTGAGAGCGCGTGTGTCCGTGTGTCCGTGTGTAAACCGATCACTCTGAGAAAGCGGCTCTTGGAGGGGGATAGGAGACGGGGTGTCGATGCACCTGTGGGGTGTGTGTGGGGGCAAAGCTGGGAGAGTGGGCTGATTGTAATGGTGCCTGTCGATTGCTTTCTGAGGGTCACCGCGGTTCTGGAGTGCTTTTCTCCCAGCGAGCAGCAGCACAGTGCCTTTTTTAAATATATGAGTCAGGTCATGTTATACGATATCACTCGTACAGCCTTTAGTCACTGTTATGGCCTCAGAATGATTCGCACCAACCCTCAAAGGAAGAGGATTGCCTCATTGGAGTGTGTGCGTGTGTGTATCTCCGTGTGTGTGTGTGTGTGTGTGTGTGTGTGTGTGTGTGTGTGTGTGTGTGTGTGTGTGTGGGTGTGTCTCTCTGTGTCTGTCAGTCTGTGTCTATCTGTCTCTCTGAGTGTGTATGTGTGTGTGTGTGTGTGTGTATCTGTGTGTGTGTCTCTCTTTGTTAGTCTGTCTGTCTGTGTATGTTTTTGTGTGTGTTTGTGTTTGTGTGTGTGTCTGTCTTTGTGTTTGTCAGTCTGTGTGTGTGTGTGTTTGCATTTGTGCGTGTTCATGTGTGTACGGCCATTAGTGGGGAAGCCTAACATCGAGTGTCGGAGACGGACAACCGGAAGGGGATTTAGGTTCAAGCCTCCAATTTGTCGGGAGCGAGTACATCTGCCTCCAAGTTTCACCTGACACAGGCTTAGATGTGGGATGCCTGAGGCCTTCCTTTGAACCCACTCCCCAAGATCACCTGACTGGCTCGCTAGCTTTAGCAGTAGGTCCGCTCGGCCTTGTGGAAGACACCGGTCATGCACACTGGGCCCACTGGCAGAGTGTGTGCAGGTAGGCGGGTAGGTAGGTAGACCGACGGGTATAGGACATCCAATTATTTCATTCGTGCTGTATTTATTGATTGGCTTGTTGCAGTCTGCGACAGACACAGATACCAGACTTGTCTTGTCCTTGTTAGAGCGTTTGATTTATTGATTGCTGTCGGAATGGAGAGAGCGTTTCGCCGCATATGACTGACATAATATTTGGTGAATTATTAGCTAAGGTCGCCTCCCGTGGCTTTTAGCTTGGGCACCTTCTTCGGCTGTTCGTAATATTCCGGCCGTGACTTGACTACTACTCTGGCTGCTGTGCTCTGCGTTCAATAACACCAATTATGTACCGAAATAATTAGAATAATATTAGTTAAAAAAGCTCCTCCATTCGGTCGAATCTAAGTCTACTCTACCCAAGAACATTTGCTAAGATTGACATAGATTTACATTCGGAACTTCTAGCGAACGCTTTCAAACAAAGTCGGGAGGAGTTTGGGTTTTGTTTCTTGATCGGGGACCCCTCAACACTCTAGCTAGGAGGAGCTGGAGGTCTTGGTGGAGGAGTTGGTGTTTTCTATTTTCTTTCTGTACATAGGTTATGCATTTGTATATCCGTTTTATATTTGTCGAAATTAGTCATGCTTGTGTTTTTGTTATTTGTACCTTTTATTCCTGGTGGGGCCTCTTGGACCAGATCAATATTGTAAATAAGAAACTGTTCTTAATGTTTTATCTGGAAAAAAAAAGGTTAAAAAAAAAAAAAAAAAAAGGTCGAACTAGCAACCTTCCGATTAAAAGGCAAGCCGCTCTACCTCCTGAGTTAAGCAGACATAGTTAAACATAACTCAACAACCCATTTCACCGCTGGGTTCACGGGGACGTCCATCAGCTGGCATTGTCCTCACCTGACAGCTCTGATGACACACTTGACCGACGGCAGCAGGTCCTCCACAGAGATGTCACAGTGGCACCCCCTCTCATCGAACCCGTCCTCGCCCCCCGCCATGTTGGAGTCTGCTGCTGGGGGCCACAGGCGAGATCAGGCATCAGAATGGCTGCTCGTGTTTTTGGCAATGGCATGGAAGATATCCATGACAAGGGATGAGGAAGTGTGAAGGGGCAGACGACGTGACAGACAGACAGACAGACGACACTCTAGACCAGGGGTTCTCAAAGTTTTGACAACTGAGGGCCAATTTAGGAACCCAAAATTTGACTGAGGGCCGCCAAAGGAAAAAAAATGTTGGCGGGAAACGCCGTCAGCATCCCAGTGGTGAAAAAAAGCATTGCACCCGCACCGTGGACCTCTGGGAGTGAGGTCAAGTGAGGTCTAAATCATGAAACTGAGGTTCACCCTTTCAAAGTAATGTACAGCCGGATTAAAACAAAAAAATGTAAAAGGATTTAATTGAAAGCTAGAGAGAGTCGAATTTTCTCTTTATATTTATTTATATTTGTTTAAATTAATATTGATAAAAAAAAATTATGTATGTCATTGCGGGCCGCCAGGAATGATTCCGCGGGCCGCACTTTGAGAACCAATGCTCTAGACAGACAGACAGGGGGGAAGGAAGGAAGGAAGGAAGGAAGGAAGGAAGGAAGGAAGGAAAGAGAAAGAAAGAGAAAGAGAAAGAGAAAGAGAAAGAAAGAAAGAAAGAAAGAAAGAAAGAAAGAAAGAAAGAAAGAAAGAGAAAAAGAAACAAACAAAGAAACCGACAGACAAACAAATATTGTTCATGCCATCACAATAATGAAAGCATTAATCATTAAAAGCAATTAGTCAATATCTGCCGTCTATATATATTTTTACTACAGTTAAATGATTCTGTCCCCTTAGCGCTGAAACCATTATTATTATTAATACCGCACAATGTGCATGGTCTGCATACACATACAATACACAGAGTAATGTTATGTCGGTGTGAGTGTGCGTGCATGCGTGTACGTGTGTTGATTGCTTCAGAGTTTTTTCAACACATTGGATAATAATTAGCCAACGACACCAAACAGAAGAGGGGGACTAGCGTGGGTAATGGGCCCCAGACTGGCCCTGGCCCTGGCCCTGGCCAACTCCGCTAAGACAGTCGACTACCATGTTGGCCTCTGGCCCGCCCTCCCCACACAGAACCCCCCCATCACGGGGTACCCCATGGTCCCAGGCCGCCTCACCCTCACCCTCCCCTCCCCATGCTTTGGGAAGACATCGCGTTAAAATTCCGGCTAGCTTGGCAGGCGGGAGGGTGAGGCGCAGTCTGCGGCCGGCCAGTGGGAGAGAGAGCCAGAGTTATTACATTAGATTATAGGACTGGGGGACGGCCTGGGATGTGATTTATGAGATCATTGGTGTCTTGGCGGAGACGTATTGATCTAAATGCTTATGAGTTTCTTTCTTGGCCTAGTCAGTGCGGAGACATGTGTCCTAGATACACGACGACCGCTGCCAGCGAACGGATCATTAAAACGACGGCATTAGGGGGGGATATTAAAAGACGGCCGTGTGTACGTACATGCTTTCGTAACATCTCGATATCGTCACCGCCGCCATTCCAGTCGCATGATTACAGTTAATCACGCGCAGAGTTAATAATAGTCCCGGGTCTCCATATCTGGCGCCGCGAGACTCTAACGGCGATGATGAACGGTCATAATCGAATAAATTAAAACGGTGCAGGGGAGAAGCAACGCAGGCCGCCACCCCCCTCCACCCCATCTCCCGCCCCTTGTAGGTCTCCCCCCCCCCCCCCCGTTGGTGGTGGAGAGTGATTGGCACCACCCCCCCATCCCCCCACCCTCCCAATCCCTGTTTGACCCGCCCCCCACCGTCGTGGTGGAGCGTGATTGGCTCCTACCGTCGGTGGTGGAGCGTGATTGGCTCCACCCCCCCCCCCAATCCCCGTCGGACCCGCCCCCTACCGTCAGTGGTCGAGCGTGATTGGCTCCACCCCCCCCCCAATCCCCGTCGGACCCGCCCCCTACCGTCAGCGGTCGAGCGTGATTGGCTCCACCCCCCCCCCCCAATCCCCGTCGGACCCGCCCCCTACCGTCAGTGGTCGAGCGTGATTGGCTCCTACCGTAGGTGGTGGAGCGTGATTGGCTCCACCCCCCCCCCCCCAATCCCCGTCGGACCCGCCCCCTACCGTCAGCGGTCGAGCGTGATTGGCTCCTACCGTCGGTGGTGGAGCGTGATTGGCTCTTGAGGCGCAGCGAGGGCCGGAAGCGGGTGCGGTCGTTGAAGCTCCAGCTCTTCTGCACCTTGGCGGGGCTGCCCCCCTCGGCGGTGGCCGGCGGGGGGGTCTCGGCCACCGGGGAGCGCCGCTCGTTCACCGACTGCCGGCTCTTGATGCTCTGGCCGCGGGGGCTCGCCATGCGCACGCGCTCCTTGAAGCTCAGCTTTTGGCTGAGGGGACGATGAAGATGACGACAGTGATGAGGGGGATGATGATGATGAGGGTGACGAAGATGATGATGACACCAATGATGATAATGAGGATGATGAAGATGATGACAGTGATGATGAGGATGATGACAGTGATGATGAGGATGATGATGATGATGATGATGACACCAATGATGATGAAGATGAAGATGATGACAGTGATGATGAGGGTGATGATGATGATGATGAGGGTGATGAAGATGATGATGACAGTGATGATGATGAGGATGATGATGATGATGATGACAGTGATGAGGATGATGATGATGAGGATGATGATGATGACAGTGATGAGGATGATGATGATGATGATGACAGTGATGAGGATGATGATTATGGTGAGGATGATTATGATGATGATGATGATGGGGATGGGGATGACGATGACGTCAGGGGAGAGATGAAGAGGTAGGATGACACGGAGAGAGAGAGAGAGAAAGGGAGAGAGAGATGTTAATGACGACAAATTCTCCACTCAAAGTGAACTAACACAGGCAGGAGGGGTGTGTCTACGTTACAAATGAGTTGTTAGATGAGGGAAAAAATGCAGTCGGTCAACAGATTAAGTTCAGTTAGTCTCTCTCTAGGTCAACGGCCAGATCTTCCTGGTCGTAAAGAAAGGGTTGGGGAGGGTTGGGTGGTGTAAGAAAGGGATCAACATGCATCACTATAGCAACAGATACTCAAGCTGCATGGCAAGCACACGACAGGCGATGGAGCAATGGAGTCCTTCTGTGGTCGTACGTGCTGCTAAGGCTAGGATACTCCTCTGGTGTTCTTCATAAGTACTCTCACTTGAACTCTCAGTTGTTCAGAGTTCACCAAGACTCTTCATAGCGACCCACCCCTCTTACGCACTTATCCTGGCACTTAATGTAGGCACTTGTATGTTGTACACCCTTGCACTTAAAAATAGTACTTATGCTGCTATCCATTTGGATGTACGAAGTGGTAAAGTCGCCAATCTCCCAGCTTTCTTGCGGCATTTCACTGAGGCACGCCCCCTTTCGGTCGTAGTATCTCGTCGCTTTCAAAGTAGAGCGAGCAGATCTGTACAACTAGCAAACGAGATGGCTGCGCCCATAGTCAATGGGGATCGAGCTGTATTTTCTTTGTATTTGTACCACGTTGGGGGTTGTAATGTCGATTTTAAATCCTCTTACACACTTGATTTCATTGCTGCTTTAATCCGGTCACCAATTTAAGGTCTTGCTTTGCGTGAAATTCAATGTAAAGTTGTGTTTTCAAGCTGGTTTGCCAAAGAGGCTATGTTGCTAATGATGACTAGCCCGCTACTACCCCTCGTGGCTCGACAGAAACACGACAGCACTTGTTGAAATAAAAATTGGCGAAAATGGCAAAATATTATTGCAATGTAAAAGGCTTGCAATGTTAATGTTTCTGTAAAGGCTGGCAACCATTATACACTGGATTATTTATTTTTTCCAAAATAGTTTTCTTCTTAAACTCGTCGGACACAAATAGCAAACTGGAAGGCTGGAGCAAGGGAAATACGTCACGTTCTCGCTGAAGCTGGTCGTTCGTACCAGCCTACCATCAAAATGGATAGCAGCATTAGCATTGCGTAGCGTCTTAGCTATCTCTGTTGTATACGGGGAATGGGGGAACCCAGCAATTGTGCTTGGCACTTGTTTCTATGAACATCCTTAATGTACCGACAGAACTACATTGTTTCTCCTTCTTCTGACAAATGTAATTATAGTAGGTCGTTTTGGATAAAAGCGTCTGCTAAATGTCCTAAATGTAAATGCTCTCGTTTCCTTTTATTTGGGTCACAGTGTTTTACTTTCAAGGGGGCAGTCAAGTCTCGCGTGAATAAGTGTGGCTCATTGTAGATTAATATGAGATAGATATGAGAAGCTAGGAAATCAATGAGTCAATGTTAATATTGGTGAATGGTTTTTGCGGTTATTGCTTTGGAGGTGGGTGCTGAAGGTTGAGGTCCAGCATGAACAAAGCGAGACTCAGTTTGGACTTTTAACAGGGCATGACGTTACAATAAATATTCTCCACACAGCAGCGGTCTCAATCGCAAGGCGACAGGAATAATTATTAACATCGGGCCAATTAAAACAACAAAACCACTAAAAAAGCAAATGCATTAATTAACATAAAAGACAGATATCACATCCGAGACCAGCTCCTCTCCACAGCCTTCTCAGATGAACCCATGCAGAGGATTAGTGAGCGTTCCTGAGGTGAGAGATGCAACGCATGCTGCTGTGCCAGTGAGTACCTATGTCTCCAAGCTGAAGGCCTCCTCAGCAGCTTCTTACTACTATGAACCTTACTAAAGGCAAGACAGAGATGGATGGGTTAGATGAGCGGGCGGATGGGAACCGGATGCTCAACGTGTTGGGATGACAACATGGTGATCTGCTATCGACCTTGGCCAGTGGAGGGTTCGTTTTTTACAGAGTTTTGGCGCTTACAATACCCGTGGGTCACAAGCGATGCGGGATAAGTTTGCCCTCCGTATGAAAGCTAAACAAGTGCCTCTACACCTCTATCATTAGACCATCTGAGGTCTCGTTTACATCATGCCTAAAGCCTTGACCAAGTTCAAGTTGACTGCACACAAGGCTAAATCATATCACTGGATGGCTCGGTTGGGTCCTCAGACAAAGACAGGACCAGGGTACACTGGTTTTAATGTACCATGCATGTTATCTCTAGAACGTGCCACAGCCAGTTATGACACTTCCTTAGTAATCAAGGGATGAATAATCTCATCACTCATCTCTCTGAGGGACTCTCAAATCCTACGTGCTAATAACTCAATAACTGTCAATAACTCAAGCAATAACTGTCAATGTGCGTGAATGTTGTGATCGATGTTATGATGATAGCTACGGCTCTGTGATTGTCCCGTTTTATTCAAGGGATTGTTCCGGGACTCTCTTCAGCGATACAGTTCTGCTTCTCAATGAGACGAATTCCGGTGGAACCAACACAATAAAGCGTTGATCCCGACCGTTCATTAGCCCATCAGCATGGATCTCCGACAGCCCCCTGACGAGACACGGAGGACCCTCATACCGAGGTGTGTGATGATAGGTGAGGCGCTCTGTGATCTCCGGGAGACAGACTGCTGACAACTTAATTGCACTTTTAATCATTTTGTTTTACGATGAGCAAATATCCCACAGTGTGTGTGAGTGTGTGTGTGTGTGTGTGTGTGTGTGTGTGTGTGTGTGTGTGTGTGTGTGTGTGTGTGTGTGTATGTGTGTGTGTGTTTGCCTCTGTTTGTGTCTCTGTTTGTGTCTCTGTGTGTGTGTGTGTGTGCGCGCGCGTGCGCGCGCGTGCGCGCGCGTGCGTGTGTGTGTGTGTGTGAATCTACTGTGCGTCACTGTGAAAAGATCATATATAACATCGCACATTCGCCCCCCCCCCCCAAACTCTGTCCCATTGTGGCCTTCCCCTGAATCGTTCTCACGCCGCCTCGGCCAAAATCATTCATTACGCATCGAGCGATTAACTCTCTCCAGCGTTTAGACCCGAACACAAAAACCAATAACCACTGTAGGGTCTACAGAGTACATCCCATCTGAGCGGCGTGTTTTTGCACCCCGTCCTGATAAAACACACACAGACTGGTAAAAGTCATGTGGTTACGTAAGACAAAGCCCTGACTGCGTGTGTTGTGCGGTGTTTTCCTTCGCGAGAGGGGAGATGGAGCTGAGAAAGCAAACGTATACACTGGGAAAGGCAGCAGTTACAGTGAGCGGCTGTGTTAAGATCAGGCGTACGTTTCTCTACCTGTGGCGGTGAACAGTTTGTTCTCGGAGGGGTCAGAGCACCACACTTAGCAATCCCAGCAGCGGTATGGTTCACAAAGAGTCCAGATTGACAGAGAAGTACAGCTGGCTGTTTTGCTAAGCTAGATCCTTTTATTTTGTTTTTCAAAAGAAAAGGCACAAGGAAGCGCATGTGAACCAATGCGTGGGTGTGTGAGTGTCTGTGTGTGTGTGTGTGTGTGTGTGTGTGTGTGTGTGTGTGTGTGTGTGTGTGTGTGTGTGTGTTAGTGTGCGTGTGGGTGTATGTGTATGTACGTGCTTGCAATTGTTTGTGCATATTTGTTGGTGGTTGCACGTAAGTGCTCGCGTGTGTGATCGTGCGTGCGTACATGTGTTTGCGTGTTTGTGCGTGCGTGCATGTGCGTGTGCACGTGTGTGCGTGCGTGTGTGTGCGCGTGCGTGTGTGCATGTGTGTATGTGTGTGCATGCCCGAGGCCGAACAAACCTTGTCGTGGTCTCCCCCTGCTCCTTCCTTGGGATGACGAGCGAGAGGGAAAGAGAAGAGAGAAGAAGAAATGATGTGCGCCATTTGCATTCGGTGACCTTCAAGTAATGGCCGTAACATTACTTACATCCAGACCAGCCCCGGTGAGTGGGCGGACCGACTGCATCCCTTACCACGGGATTCACATCATTCTCTATACGCCCGGGTGTGCGTCGACACGTATACACACTTAGCAGGTGCTAATCGTAACAATAGGCGGAAGAGGCAGCTCAAGAAACAAGTCACGCTCGTGAGCAAACGTCCAGTGAAGGAAGCAGATGATTGGGGGATATAAACAATGCCTGATTTATTCACACAAGCTGCTGGTGCACTATGGGTAACTGGGGTCCTGAGTCGGTTTGTTCGTGAGGGACTTTGTTTGTTAGTTTGTGACTGAGGTCAGGCTTGTATTTTGTATAGGGGGTCTCTGTAAACATCCTATATAGAGCATATCTTTTTCTGGTTGCAGCTTGAAAGACACCTGTGTTTTTTTGTTTGTGTTTGCGTGTGTGTGTGTGTGTGTGTGTGTGTGTGTGTGTGTGTGTGTGTGTGTGTGTGTGTGTGTGTGTGTGTGTGTGTGTGTGTGTTTGTGTATTATTGGCCAATTATGGGCTCACAAGAAAGTAAACTTTCCAAATAAATACACCAGAGGAAAGAAAAAATAAGTCGAATCTGATGATAGATCTGAATGGCTCATTTCTGATGATTACCATCGTCCGAGACACGGCAAATAAGGATGATTATAAAAATTACAGTCTACACTCTCCTGATGTAAAAGCACACTCTGTCTATTTTAAGGGATCACACTGCTCTGTGCTACGTGCACACGATTGTTATATTCCCAAATCATCCTAATTTGTCTTTGCTCTTTAAGCAGCAGCAAAGAGGGCAGAGGGGTCGACAGCCTTTTGGTTTTGTACTACCTTTTTTTCATATTTCTAGGCAACAGTTCAAATTCAAAAAATACACTTTTGGTGTGTAATAAGTTCTTATAGGTGGAAAAGCTTGAGACGTGCCTCTCGTACACTATGATAAACTAACATATGGTTAAAAAACTAAACTTGAATCCCCCCCTCCCCCCCAAAAAAGTCCAGGATTAAAGAGACACCCAACAACAGGCCCCTCCCCTCGGACCCCCTGGGTACGTACTTGGTGGGGCTGCAGGTGTGCAACGCCTTCAGGTGAGGTTTCCAGGTCGCTATGGAAACAGAGTTCTCGTCGGCCGCGTAGCTCCGCCACACACACTGCGGGCACGAAACGCAGCACCACAGAAGAAGAGGACGACACAAACACAGCACACAAAACGGAAAGAACCGCGGGTTAGTGGACGCAATACGACGGGTGTAAGACAGGCATGTGACAGGTGAGTGACAGCTGTGTGACAGGTGAGTGACAGGTGTGTGACTGGCGGAGGGAAGGGGGCGGTTACTAGGTTTGCTTACCTGTCGTGCTAGTGCAGGACGTTGTCATGGTAATTTCAGGTCACTAGGGACCGTTGTTATTGGTATGATTGGTGTATTTTTGTATTGTCGTCACTATAGGCTGAGAACAGCGTGGGGACTGACGGATAGGAAGTGAACAGGAAGGGGACCGGACATTGACAGGATGTAGACAGGAAGTAGGGAATTTGTAAGGGAATTGTTGTTAATAGCGCCCAGGGCAACATTTGACCGGTATTCAGAAGGGGACCCTCACAGAATATATATATTTGAATGAATATTATAACTGGATCACAAATCACATGCTTCTTTTGTGTTGAAAATATGGAAAAATTATGGGAAACTTGAGTTCAAATAAAGAACAAGAGAAACATTTCATAGATTTTACTATACGCCACAGATAATAGCATAAGCTGCACAAGTCACATGCTTCTTTTGTGTTGAAAATATGGGAAACTCATTGGAAACTTGAATTAAAATAATGAATAAGTGAACAATTTCATAGATTTTACTTTACGCTACAGATAACAGTATAAGCTGTCCAAGCGTTCAGAGGCTGGATTGTGTCTGAACGGTGAGCGTGTGGTGTAGCGTGCAGCCGGGGGCCCAGCCAGGGGTCCCTCAGTCGGGGGGGGGCCCACCTGGATGAGGCAGGCCGCCGGGTTCCTACGCTTCTCAAAGTGCTTCTGTCGGTGCTGCTCCTGGACCTTCAGCGCAAAGCCGGAGCCCAGGATACCCTGAGAGGGGCACAGCTGGGTTAGACAGACAGACAGGCAGACAGACAGACAGACAGACAGACAGACAGACAGACAGACAGACAGACAGACAGACAGACAGACAGACAGACAGACAGACAGACAGACAGACAGACAGACAGACAGACAGACAGACAGACTGATGACAGACCCGGAAGACAGACAGACAGACAGACAGACAGACAGACAGACAGACAGACAGACAGACAGACAGACAGACAGACAGACAGACAGACTGATGACAGACCCGGAAGACAGACAGACAGACAGACAGACAGACAGACAGATCTGGACAAACAGAAAGGCTGAAAAAAGCTGAAAATCAACGAAGGCTACACGTTACTCTTTGAAATTAGAGATACATTTAGGGCCGTAACCAAGGAGAATCGATTCATGTTGTCAAGCACTGGAAGGCTTTACCTTGTTGTTGACAATTTAACTGAAAGGTAAAACGTCCTTCTCTCATATTCTTTTAATTGTATCTGGCTCATGGAGATATATAAATAGATGCATGAATGTCATGAAATAAAGGCAGCAGTGGACAAAACACCAAACATTAAACATTCACAACTCAGTCACAGGAAGTGAGCAAAGATGTCCCCTGAGCTAGCCGGAGCTAGGCGTCTCGCTAACTCACAACAACGGGGGTGGGCAAACGGGGATCAAACCCACAGCCCCATTTCCGCCGGGATCCGAAACAGAGGAAGCAAACAGATGGCGACGGTTTGAAAAACACTCACGGCCGGCAGGGCGAAGAAGGAGATTCCCAGGAGGGCGAACCCCGCCGACAGCATGCGGCCCGTCCACGTCTTGGGGGTCTTGTCTCCGTAGCCGATGGTCGTCAAGGTGATCTGAGGGGCCCAGAGACAAACAGAGACAAATTGGGAAAATGTCTGAGGACATAGGTATTTAATACATAGAGCCGGTGAAACAATGAGCTGAAGGACGGACGGTAAGAAAACGGCAAGACGGTTTCGTTAATGGAGACGAGACACCAAGCTGTGTAATGGGTCTGGTCTGAACACGCTAATCATAGGACGGTCTGACGGGGCCGAGAATGCGTCACATTTCCCTCGGCGGGTCAATCAGCGTAAAACCGGCGTGATTAAAGGAACGGTCAGTCGCAACATGGGGTGATTATGCAATTTAGAGGGGAAACGGCCGAGGGGTGAGTGTATGCGTGATTGTGTGACTGTGCGTGTGTACGTGGGTGCATGGGTTTGTGTGTGTGTGTATGCGTGTGTGTGTGTGTGTGTCTGTGTGTGTGTTTGCGTTCGTATGTGTGTGCCGTGTGCGTGTGTGACGAGTGCATGTGTGTGTGTGTGTACGTGCGTGAATGTGTTTGTATGTGTATATATATATGTGTGTGTGTGTCTGTGTGTACGTGCGTGCGTGTGTGTGTGTGCACTTGTGTGTGCACATTCGTGTGTGTGCACTTTTGTGTGTGTGCACGTGTGTGTGTGTGTGTGTGTGTGCGTGTGTGTGTGTGTGCACGTGCGTGTGTGTGCATGTCTGTGTGTGCACGCGTATAGACGTGTGCGTGCGTGTGTGTGTGTGCACGTGCTCTCTCTCCGTCCAGGACTCACCGTGCCCCACCACAGGGCGTCGGCGTAGGTGGCGAACTCCTTGTTGAACTTGTTCTCCACCAGGTACACCAGGAAGGAGGAGAAGATGAGGACCAGGAAGCCGATGTACCACGCCGTCACCAGCTCCTGCACGACGGGGAGGAGGTCACAGAGCCAGAGTGTCACCGAGCGTCGCCATGGAAACCGGCACGACCCCCGCAGGATGACGTTCAGCGGGCGCTCGTAACGCGTCGAGCTACGGACGCCGTCGTTGCATTAAAACAGACGGACAGACGGACGAAATAAAAGGTTGCCGTCTCCTTCTTCTGGCTTCGGAGCTGCGTGTGACTGAGAGTGATTGCTGCTCCGGCTCCTGGCGGAGCCAGACGGAGCTGTCACCGCGGAGGGGTTATTTAAACCCCAGACTAACACAGCTGGCGTCTGCCCAGACTCCATCACAGAGACGGGGACAGGGACAAGTGGACTTGGGGTGGAGTGTGTGCAACAGGGTTACTACTATTGAGGTAAATATGCTTTGTTTGGCACCGGGTGTTCTGGTTTGCTTTGTCTGGACCTTAGGGAGGAGAGTGTGATGAGTTTTGTCTTATAAGGGAGGAACCAGCTCTACTGAGATCTATGATCTCCTGGTATACCATGGAGTGCTGACGTTGGTCCCAGCGTAAGCAGGGATAATGGACATTTAGCGTTGATAGCCAATAGGGTGAGGGTGAGTAATCAGTAGAGGGATCAGTAGACAGACTTGAGGGTAATTACCAACCGCACAATAGAATAATCCCATGAAAGGGAAACCAAAAAGAAGGAATAACTGAAACCAAGCCTTTGACGAAGGTCAAAGTTGTGTATCTGGGAATGCATCTATTCCAAGTTAGTTACCAGTTACTATTTCAATTCAATTCTATTCATTTTATATCTACATTGTAGATATATATATGAATAGTATATTCAAGACTATGCAGTGCTATTTATATCTGATGTTTGCTATCTATCTCTGGGTCTTATGGGGTGGCATTAGGGCACAGGCAGCATCCAGGAGGGATAGAGAGAGTACGTGGACCCGTCTGACTTCTCTTCAGGAGGGGCCTCTTAATTCCTGGCACTGGCCCAGATAACCTGGGATCAGAACAGAGCCAGCGGAGGTGTCTGTCAGGAGGGAGAGATACTCACCGGCCTGAGGACTGGCTGTACAAACAGTCAGAGAAACACACAAACTCACCTACAGACGTACCGATGCACACAAACGCACACACACGCATACGCACGCACAGACAGACAGACATAGACACACACTCACAAAAACACACAGACACAGACACAGACACACACACACACACACACACACACACACACACACACACACAACCACACACACACACACACACACACACACACACACACACACACACACACACACACACACACACACACACACACACACAGGCCTCCACAAGGCAGCAATCACAAGGTCAGCTCACTGTTTAGTCAAAAAGGAAATCAATGTTTTTTTATTACCAACTGCTGGTCGTCTAATAGTTTAACAGCGCTTACCGAGAAAGATGTCTGGATTATTGATGGTCATCAGATTTGTCTTTGTCATATGTTAATAGATTTTTCTTAGTTTGATGAATGTGGCCCAAGCACATAACATCTTTGTCAATACTTAAGTCAATACATATTGAATGGACCCATCTTTGAATGGTTTGTGTGCATGTGTGTGTGTGTGTGTGTGTGTGTGCATCGGTACGTCTTTGTGTGTGCGTGCGTGTGTGTGTATCAGTACGTCTGTGTGCGTGAGTGAGTGAGTGAGTGAGTGAGTGAGTGAGTGAGTGAGTGAGTGAGTGAGTGAGTGCGAGGCAGCGAGGGAGTGAGTGAGTGAGTGAGTGAGTGAGTGCGAGGCAGCGAGGGAGTGAGTGAGTGAGTGAGTGAGTATGTGTAACTCTGTGTGTATGTGTATGTCTGTATGCATCTATGTGTGTGTGTGTGTGTGTGTGTGTGTGTAAGCACTCCATCAGGTGTGTGTGGTGTGTGTGTGTGTGGTGTGTGTGTGCCCCCCCCCCCCCCCCCCCTACCTTGCTGTGGGCGTAGACCACCGAGCCCAGCAGCTTCCAGGTGCCGCCCCGGCGGTCCATGCGCACCATGCGCAGGATCTGCAGGAAGCGGAGGCTGCGCAGCACCGACGTGGCGAAGATGTTCCCCTGGCTGCCCGCCGAGACCACCGCCACCGACGCGATCAGCACGATGATGTCTGCAGGACGGCACGCAGCGACAAACACACATACATACACAAAGACACACGCACACACACACACACTCGTTCACATCCTTGAGCCTTTTCTTTTGAAAACACAAGATAAATATAAGCAGTGCATGGAGGGTTTGAGGTTGAGTCATTCTTAATGCTCAAAGCCTCATCTTCCAATGTAAATATTGAAATATTCTGAATGTATAATAGGCTGAAAAACAGTGTCAGTGTCATGTGATTATGCAGATCTGAAATAGAGCTGTGGGCATGAGCCACATAGTTGATCGTTAGGTGAGAACATTCGTTATTGGCGTTCTCTACCTTGCATATGGGAGCGAAAGGTAATTAAAAAGAACAGATTAAATTGATGAATCACTTTTAATTTACCGTGACAAGAGTCTCACCGCAGTGGCGAAACCTGAGCTTTCAAGTTGCATAAAAGTGTAACGTAAAAGTATAATTCGTACAGCTGTTGGCACATTTTCCAAACGGCTGCGTTCCAACATTTCACGTGCCATCAGGCATCCGACACTTTTGCAACATTGGCTTTTTTCGGTGACACTCAAGCGGGCGTCTTCTGCACATCCACCAGGCACCAGCAGATAAAACGCGAAGCAAACCCAGCGTCTCTAATGACCCCCCCTGCTGACAGCTTCAATCCACAGCACTGGGCCAACTACACCTCATTAATATTGATCTCTGCACGAGAGACGCCGCTCTGAGTCGATGCTCTTCCTCCTCGCCTCGGGGGGAGGGAGAGAGGGGCTTTTGATTCTCTGGCGCTTCTTCTTCTTATCCTCTTTGACGACCCTTCAATTAGTCCAACAACAGCCGCTGTCCCCCTACTAATCCCCGCCCTTCCCCTGTGTCCACACTGGGACAACGTACCCGCCCTGACACCCCCTAGAACCACCCCGGAACCAGTCACGCCGCGGAGGGAAGCGGTCTGGCGAAGGAGAAGGAGGAGGAATCACCGCGCTCCACAGGAGAACAAGAGAGCGGAGGACAGAATCGATTCTGTTTGTGCGGTGCATTGATTTGCCATAATCCTCACACGGAGCGGAGAGCGAGAGAATAAGTAATTTCCCCCGCGTGTGCGTGTTGAGCCGTGCAGAAGAAAGAAAACTAAAGCGCAATGCGAGCCGGCTCTGCAAAGCCGGGGATATTTCTCATTCGCAGACGGATGCGGAGACAGAGGAATTAAAGTGTCTCTGGTGTGCGAGGCGGGCTGCGGTCGCCGGGGCCTCGTTCTCTCCGTCTCTCTCCATCGCTGCTTCTGGTGAATCCATACTCGGACTCACCTCGCATGCGTCCGTCAAACGGATCTCATTGGCTCTGCAATGGACGCTCTCGAAATGCATTGTGGGTCTGTCCGTTCTGCCGGCTCCGTGGCCCGCGTCAAAAGTTGAGAAATGTTCAACTTTTCGCGCAACGACGGATCCGTCGGCCAATCGGATCGCGTTTTGCAAATACACGCAAATACACCGTCCAATGAAATCGCCTTTCTAATACAACCCGAGAAAACACATGGATACGTCTAAAATTACACATCCGTCGACGTACGCGTAGTGTGGCCGTAGGGTCAGAGGGACTCTGATACGCTGTATCGTTACAGTGTGCGGATGACGGCGATGTAGGTACACATCCACCACCAACACGGGAGCAAGGCGGGGGAAGGGTTTCAGATCCATTTAGTTTTCTTTTGAAGGCAGGTTCTCCTGAGCTCTGCATTGATCTCTCGTTCTGGAGACTAACTGCAGCCTCTGGCGATTGGTTGTTTCGGTTCGCTGCGGCTCTCACCTCTTTGGGTACGCTGAGGTTTTATAAGGAGACCTGTCTCTCGGTTTGTTTGTATCTGGCTGCCAAAGTCTGTCTGGAAAACGCAGACTCTCAAGGGGTGTAGCTGAAATCGTAAGGCTTACGAGCCTTAAAACGATTCAATGAGCGTTGGCTCGCTTTAGGAGTGAGATCGTTAGTATTGATGGTCGACCATGGGAGAGACGTGAATGTGGAGTGTGTGTGGATGATGGCTGGTTTAAGTCGGACTGGTTGGACTCTGGGGCCGTTTCTCAATACCGAGTACGCAAACTTCGGACTTGCGGACTTCGAAGTTCGAACTTGGCCAGTTCGAACTTCCAAGTACAAACTTCCGAGGACTGGAGGACGCACCTGCTATTGGAACAGCAGCGGACTCGATGACGTCACCAACTCAGCTCGTCTGTTAACTGTGCTACGGCCTCATGTAGACATGTACTACTGAACAAGGCCCAAGCCTCACCAAGGCTCGGGCCTTGGTGAGGCTGCGCACCTGTTGCGCAATGACTGATAAGTGTGCACAGGTTAAAGCAGCCATCACCACACACACTCAACATGCATCACCTGATTCATGTACCAGTTCCTTCAAACGACCAGAGTAGTAGATGGCTAGGTGTGTGTGTGTGTGTGTGTGTGTGTGTGTGTGTGTGTGTGTGTGTGTGTGTGTGTGTGTGTGTGTGTGTGTGTGTGTGTGTGTGTGGCCATGCATCTACACATGGTTTGATGCATGGATGATTAGTCTGTCTCTCTTTAAAAAAAGAAAAAAATAACTACGCATTGCAGTTCGGTTAAAACACACACACACACACACACACACACACACACACACACACACACACACACACACACACACACACACACACACACACACACACACAGGAAATCTACCATCCAATTTGGGCCCAGTGGAAGCATTTGGCCGTTTCTCACTCCACCATCACGCCACCCCTCCCGGGCCATTTAATAAGACACTTCCTGTGGAAGTGAAGCCTTTGAACCCTTCGTAATTGTGGGATGTGTAAAGCAAACCTCATTCATCAGTGGTGTCAGTTGTTTTGTTTTCTCTGCCCTCGAAAAGAGCATTGCAGCGTGAAGAAAATGTGGGACTGATGATATTCAAATGTGTTCAAGAGACAAATCACCTGCTTTGGCTAATTGGTTCCAGCCTCATCTCATTTATTATCTTAATCCAGCGCCCGTGATACTTACCCGTGCGCTGGAATACACGCACGCACGTACGCACGCACGCACGCACGCACGCACGCACGCACGCACGCACGCACGCACGCACGCACGCACGCACGCACGCACGCACGCACGCACGCACGCACGCACGCACGCACGCACGCACGCACGCACGCACGCACGCACAATATCCATAGAATCAAGATGGCCAACACTCACACACAGCCAAACCTAAGATGCATTCTAACTCATAGTTAACATATTCACTTAAGGATTAAGGACACCTGTGTAACTGTGTAATGTCACTTCTCTGTGTTGTGTTGGTGTGGTGTTGTGTGTCCATAATGTCCAAAATGGTAGAATGGAGTCAAATTCGTCAGGGCGAGATTCAAACGGGGGGGGGGGGGACGGGGGACGACGACGACGACATGGGTATGAAAGACTCACCGATCACACAGAAGGGCTTCCTTGCGAAGCGCAGCCGGCCTTGCCACCCCCGGTAGCGACAGCAGCAGCCAGCGGACCAGATCCGGGCGATGTACTCCAAGCCGAACACCACGATCATCACAAACTCCTGCAGCAGAGTCGACACAACGCTTGTGTTTCTTTCCGCCACCGTCACAGACACATGACACTGATGGAGACCGTTACCTACCGGTGTGAGCCCATTTGAACGATAATGGATTTGTTTTGCAGAGCATAAGTGCTTTGAGTTTCTTCCGTCGAACAACACGAGATGATAAGATTGTGAGCGCCTTGTTAACCCGCGTATTGATTTAGCTCTCTGCGGCTATCCTAGCGTTAGCTAGTGTGTGGGGAGGAATACGGCCTTTTACAAATGCTATCATTTCCCGATCTGTCTGTAATTGCTCGTCGCATTATTTTCTGTATTTTGGAATTGGCAAAACGCTGAAACCTTCCTTGAGAAAGTCTTTATTTGTTTTTGCTCACAGCTAGTTTACAATTCCACTATGGGCTGTGTCTTGTATGCAATTTCAATTATGTGCAATATTGCTATATTCTTATTGACTTATTTCATTGACTTTTACTGTTCATCACTGTCCATTTTGTTTTTTTTCAATTGTTGACTGACATCGTGAGCTACTGGATACCTGAGAGAGGCAGCATCCTTCTAGTGCTGAAATATGTCAGACAACAACGCTGTGTGTGGCAGGTTGCTGTTGTTCTGCTGACAGAGAGCACAAAAGATAAACAGGGCTGACATATCTGCTGCGAAACATGCTTCATCATTTGACCGTATACAGCTGCATAACTCAGTCAGTGCGATGTGCTGAGTGAGCGCTCTCTTCTCTTTTACACCGTCGGCCCGCCGGTACATCTTCACTTGTTATGGGCACCGTTTTTAGAAGGCAATGGACATTTTACGTTATTAAAACGAAAGGGGGATATTTTTTTAACACATTCTGGCACTCGGATCGCATACATGATTCTCCACATTAGGATTCTGTTAATGTTGAGACGGCTTTAAAAGTCTTAATGTCTAATGCCTGTCACACACTCTCTGGCTCTCCTGTAAACGGTGGCTGAGTCATCCTAGCCTCAGCCATCCACCATCAAAGCACTCTACAGCTCTTTGCAGCGTTAGATAACAACAGTCCAGCCCAGGGTGTCAAATCAGTCACTGCACTAGAGCAGCGCAAGGCCCTGTCCCTGGCATTTCAAACAGCAACGTTTGAGACTCGTTGTGTCAAATTACTGCGGGGCTTTTCGATTCGTGACTGTGGGAGAGCCTTACAGACTGAGAATTACTCACAAAAGAAACGACTGAAGACGACCAAACCAAATCTACAACTGGAATCCAGTCATGTTGAAAAATTATGCAGAGGACCGAGCCGTTTTTCAAAATATTTCACACTCTGACCGGTCTGACAGGCTTGTTATGTCCATCTTCAAACGTCATCATTCATCATCAATTCGATTTGGTTATTTCCTATTTCTGTGCGTTAAATTGTTGATTGCGAAAGGAATGCCTCTGATGGTCTGACTGATTTGTTACGTCCATCTTCAAACGTCATCATTCATCATCAATTCCATTTGGTTATTTAGTTTTTCGGAGCGTTAAATCGTCGATTCGTAAAGGAATGCCTCGGATGACGCAAGGGCCCCAGCTGTGGCACCCAGAGGAGAGAATCGCACACAGGCAGAGTCCGTCCGGTCATTAAAATGCATTTGAACGCTAATGAAGTATACACACCCGTTAACCCTTATTAGAAAATGATCAAACGGCGAACTACAAAGTGTAGAATCAACAACGTGATGGCGTTATAAGGGCGCAGGCGAAGAGTGTCAGCTGCACCCTGTCAGCAGGCATGAGGTACACATTTGGATGTTTTCCTTCTTATGTTCCTTACGTTTGCCTTTCTACGGAGTTGGGCCTGTTTGGAGCGATAGCGAGTTTGTGAGGGAGGGCTCAGAAGTTTACATTTACATTAAGGGGATTCTGCTGACGCTTTAATCCAAACATTCACACACGGATGGCGGAATCAACCACGCAGCCGGGCGACAGCCAGCTCGTTGGGAGAAGTCAGGGTGAGGCGTCTCGCTCAGGGACACCTCGACACTCGGCTAGGAGGAGCCGAGGATCGAGCTAGCAACTGCTCAACGTCAACCGGCTCTACCACCTGGGCTACCTCCGCCCCCCCCCCCCCCCCCCCCTTTCTTACCAGGATGAGCAGACAGTAGGAGGAGAAGTCCTGGTGGGCCGGGATGGTGGAGAACACCGAGAGAACCAGGCAGCTGAACACGAGGATGAACCTGAAACACAGGAAGAAGACACACAGGAAGTCAAAAAGTGAGCTAAGGATCGATCTTAAACACAGGAAGACACGGAGGAAGTCAAACCGTGAGCTAAGGATCGACCTTAAACACAGGAAGAAGACACGCTGGAAGCCAAAACATGTGCAGACCGGAAGACCCCAGAAGACTGATCTGTGAATACCTTTAAAGGAAACCTTAAAACATAACTATTCAGCGCAGAATTCTCTAAATCCATTTGATTGATTTCTTGATTTTTCTTGATTTTCATTGTATTGTTAAGCACCTGGTATTGCAATTGTTGCAAGAAAGGCACTATATAAATAAAGTTTGATTGATTTGATTCCCGGAGCAGGTTGAGAGGCAGCTGCTGCAGCCTGTGGAGCATGTGCAGCCAGTCATTCATGATATCATCATGATGTGTAATGAAAAAGCGATAAAGATCACAGTGATTATTATCAACTGTTATGCGAGTACCACAACATTCACATAGCCAACATTCACACAATTAACACCTTCTCTCATCTCAGGGCCATATGTGCACAGACTTAGACTCATCTAAGACAAAAGTCCAGGAAAGGTTTTTGGTTTTCTAAAAGCAGTTGTTGTCTTCTCAGCCCAGAGTTGGAATGAGCCCAGAGTTTCAACCCGGCTGCATTCCAAATGCAAAACAGTTCATTGTATAGTTCCCATGTAAAAAAGAAACTAAAACCAAAACGAGCCATTGAGTTCACAGTAAAGTTCCTCCTGTCTTTGAACCCGGGCGTGTGGTGGAAGAGAACCACCGACATGGGGCCACTCGATCAAAACGGAAAACCGACATCCTCCCCGTCATGGCACGGCCATTATTCCATTTCCTGAGATATCCGGTTATCCACGCTTGTTTGCGCTTCGTGATTCGCTCACGAAGCGCAAACAAGCGGGAACAACCGCCGCGGCTATCGGAAAACCGACGACTGCATCGACCGTTTCGGAGTATTGACCTTCAGCGCTCCTCCCGCCAAGAAGCAGGAGAGAGACAGGGGTCTTCATAATCGTGTCATGCTATGGTTTTCCATCACATAAAAGACGAATGGGAGTTCAGTGGAAAACACATAAAAAAAAAAAGAAGAAATACGCATTATTGTCTGAAATCTGAGAATAGGGAAGTTGGAGTTATGGTGGTCCGTCGTATTAAACGGTTAGAGAACATCTGTATCGAATCATCCCGGAGCTCCTTTAACAGGGGACTGAATGGTTTACAGGCTGGGTGCTGCTTCTCAGTGAGGCTCATTCAGAGTACAAACCCCCTGGAGGCGGTGGCCCTGCTGCACACACACACACACACACACACACGCACGCACGCACAAACACACAAGCATTAGCAGAGTAATGCAAACATGCACACACACACACACACACACGCATGCACGCACACACCTAGCCATCTATTAGCCCTGGTCCGCTTACTCCCACCTGTGGTTCATGTAGTAAGTTGCAAGCTTGAGCTAGAGAGGCTCTTCCCCTGAGAGTAAAACGGCCGACATATTCAACCCTGTTCGTCAGAATGACCACTCTGAAATACATCCGATCCGCGTTATGTCCTAACAACACCCACGGTGTGAAGAGATGGGTTGCCCCGCCGTGCGGTTGTCTTACGTCGCGCCACGACTTATTAAAAGGGATTCAGACACGAGATTAGCAACGACAATGAATGCACCGCTAATAATGAGGTCCATCAATAATGTCTGCTTGTGATAATTCACCATGTCTTTAACTCTGTGTGTGGGTGCGGGCGTGTGTGTGTGTGTGTATGTGTGTTTAGGTGTGTGTGTGTGTGTGTATGTGTGTGTGCGTGCCTACGTGTGTGCGTGCGTGTTTGTGTGTGTTTAAGTGTGTGCACGTGCATGTGCACGTGCATGTGTTCTTGTGCATGCGTGTGACCCTGCTTGCATTGCCCTGGGTGTGTGTGTGTGTGTGTAAGCGAGCGTCATAAACCAGGAGGAACTCGGCTCTGAGCGCCTCAGTGTGAATCGACTGCTCCCTAATCAACACGAGGATGGCATAGACCCTTAAAAACGGGGGGCAGCGTGGGGACGACTAGCAGGCGTTGAACGGCGGCGCCTGTGAAAGGGGTGGGTGTGTTAACGGCAGAGAGAGAGAGAGAGGGAGACAGAGGGAGACGGAGAGAGAGGAGGTGGGGGGGGTAACTACTCCACGGGTCACACTGTGCCCTGACCCTTGTGCAACCTCTGCAGAGCCAAAGCGGAGGTCAGTGTTTTCCACAGCTTCCGAGGGATGGTTATGTCATCAGGTGTGTCGGGGCCGGTCGGCCACCCGGGCGGTCGGCGTCGGTACGATTCCCTTTGTTTCCTGCCCGCCTGAGGCACACTGGAGGCTGTTATGTGTGGAGGCACCGACAGCGTGGAGGGGGGGAAATGAAGCCTGAAACATCCTCGACTCCGGTGTAAAATGGTGGAGAACACAGTTCTCCCTGACGTGCATTGTGGAGCTGTCATTTGAAACAAGGGGCGCCCTGTTTCAACGCAGCCCCCCCCCTACATCGGCCAATCAGCCCGATCCCACCGGAGCTAGTCCTGGTATTTATTTTACATTTTTCGTTGAAAACGGAAGGCTGAGGTTGAGCGTTGAGGACTCAACCGCAAAAGCACACACACTGGTGGGAGGCTAGGCTGTGTGTCCTGATGTTCCCGGCTCTGGGGATAACTCTTCTCTATCATCGCAGTGCTGGGAGATCGCCACACTGGCTCTGATAGAGGGAAATATGGAGATGCACAAAGAGAGAGAGAGAGAGAGAGAGAGAGAGAGAGAGAGAGAGAGAGAGAGAGAGAGAGAGAGAGAGAGAGAGAGAGAGAGAGAGAGAGAGAGAGAGAGAGAAAGAGGGCTGCAGAAGAAAGAGAGAGAGAGAGAGAGAGAGAGAGAGAGAGAGAGAGAGAGAGAGCTGCATAAGAAAGAGAGAGAGAGAGAGAGAAAGTGTGAGCGATTGTGGGCGCAAGAGAGAATCGCAGATGCAGAAAGAGTGAGGGCGAGAGAGAGACAGAGAGAGAGAGAGAGAGAGAGAGAGAGAGAGAGAGAGAGAGAGAGAGAGAGACATAGAGACATCTGTCCTTCCACCCACTCAAACACTAGAATGACTTTGACACACACACATATAAACACAGATATTCATTCTCTCACACACACACACACACACACACACACACACACTGAGACACACATCCTTTCCCTCCCTCGCTCTCAGTCAAACACACACACACACACACACACACACACACACACACACACACACACACACACACACACACACACACACACACACACACACACACACACACACACACACACACACACACACATAACTTCAAGAAGCCGCTAGTGTTGAACGGTTCTGCGATATTGCCTCCATCTTTCTGGAAAGAGAGTGGCGAAGCGAAACATCAGTTTTACATCATCTGTTATGCAGGGTCTTCACCGAAAAGGACTGACGTTTGATTATTTTTGAGAACAACTGAATTATGATTATGAAGTATTTGAACTTTGTCCATGTTTTCAATCTGTGCTTTGGGAGCCACAAGGTTTTCAGACTTGTATAATTTTTTTGACGTGTGATTACAGACTTCCTTCAAACCACAGGAATACCATGGAGATCTGCTGCTGATTTCCAATCAAAAAAGTTGTTTAAAGTAAAAACCTGGTTTGTCGGGAATTCAACCAATCAAGGATGAGTGACAAGGCACAGCTGATGATGCCATGAAATCATGATTAGCATCAAGGCGGCATGTGGCTCAGGAGGTAGAGTGGGTGGGCTGGTAACCAGAAGGTTGCTAGATCCATCCCCCGCCTGAGCAAGGCACCAAACCGTCACTGTTCCCGACGAGCTGGCTGTCGCCTTTATGATTGTGTGCCTGAATGGGTGAATGTCAGGCAATACTGTAAAGCGCTTTGAGTGGCCGCTGGTTAGAATAGTGCTACATAAATTCAGTCCATTTACCATTTACCTTCAGTGAGTGGGGGGGTGGTGGTGTGTGGGGGGGGGGGGGGGGTTGTTAGAGGTATACTTTGGTCACGATAGACATACGGTGACGGTCACAGGTCTACCCCCACTGTGACGGACAGCTCTCCTCAAGCTGAGCTCAACGCTCTCTTCCTGCTAGCATCACAACAACCAACCGCTTGTCAAACCATCTATACTTTCTGTTGATATATGCACATCAACAAACATTAACGGTGAAATTCTATCAGTAATCTACTGTATTTAGGTTTCACAGTTACTGTAAGTAAACAGTACCTTACTGGCGAAACTGCTGCCAGTGCTTTACAGTAATTTGACGGTGAATAGTTTAACAGCGTACTCCTCCGATGCTATCCATGGTCCTGATCTTTGTGAGCCCCAAAAGTCGGTGGTTTGCATTGAGCTGAATGCATTGTAACGTCTTTAAATGATATTCAGTGGAGCGACAGTGTGACCGCTTGGCATTGGATCAGGCTTCACCCCATCCGTCTGCACGCAGGTCAGTGGACGGAAGCCTGCGTGGGACCCAAAGGTCCTGGACAACGTTCACGGCAGCACCGTGGATAGAAGTGGCTGTGCAGTGCCACACATGCTTGGTTGAAGACATATAAAGACATTTAATATAGGTTGTTTTGTTCATGTCTTATGATTTATGTAACAATAAGCTCAACAAACAGTGAGCAAATAAGATCGATTCATGTTAACCTATAGCGAAGATACGGTAAGATGGTAGTTTATTGATCCCAGACGGACACAATCACGTCTTACCCATAGTCATTAGACTGAGCAAATATCAATTTGAATATACGTTGTTTTTTTTCATGTTCTCGATAGATACGCTTTTATAAAATATCTAATTAACCCAACAGAGAGAGAGACACACAGAGAGAGAGAGAGAGGGAGAGAGGGAGAGAGAGAGAGAGAGAGAGAGAGAGAGAGAGAGAGAGAGAGAGAGAGAGAGAGAGAGAGAGAGAGAATGCGAGAGTGGGTATAAAAAGATGAGAGACTCACCATCTTGTGAGCTGTCTAAAGTCCCTTCCTTTAGCACAGAGAAGTGCCTTACAAAGTGTAAGGCACTTCTCTGTGCTACAGGAAGGGATCAGGAGAAAGCTTCTGGAAAATGTCTAAGAGTGAAGTCGACAGCAAATGGCATCGGAACAAGGGCAGAGGAGACAAAACCCATGATGCACCAGGGCTCTTTGAAACCCTGGGCCAGAACACAGCTCTGTATCATGTCAAGGGGTGATGGAGAAAAGATCACGCTGCACTCTCCTACACTACACACACACACGCACACACATAGATACGCACACAAATGCACATGATAAAAGTATATTGTTATACTAATCATTGTGCTACCAGCTACGATTCCATTATTCATGGGAAAAACCAAAAGCTTTTCCTTGAATAGGTTTATTCTCTCAGCTACACTACTAACAATTCTGAAGAAGAACAAACAGTCAGGTCGGCTTAGCTCAGGAGGTAGAGCAGGTTGAACATAACCAGAAGGTTGCTGGTTGGAGCCCGCCTCTCTTAGCTGATTGCTGGGTGTCCCTAAGCTGAGACCTAACCCTGACTAACCCTAACCCTAAACGATCGCTTGGATCAGAGGGTCATTTTTTTAAACAATGCAATTATCCCTCTCTTCTTAATGGTCAACACGTTAAATAAATAAAATGCCGGCTGCGCTGCTTAGCCGCGCTGCGGCTTCGGTGCTGGCGCTAACCTTCGCCTGCGCCGCGGCTAGGCTCACTCCCACTGAAGCTCTGTCTGAGGCCTCGTGGACAGGCACGGTCGCGCTGCTTAGCCGAGCCGCGGCGGAGGCATTAGCGCTAACCGTCGCCTGCACCGCTAGGCTAACTCCCATTAAAACTCTGTCTGAGGCGTTTGCGCTGCTAAGCCGAGCCCGGGCGGCTGAGCTGCTAGCGCGACGCACCTAGCGCTGTGAAGCAGCATGTGGAATATTAAAACTGTTGTTTTGCCGCTGTGCGCTTTGACAGAATACGGCCCGTTTCTTTACAAAACGGGCCGTATTCCATGATGCACCAGGGCTCTTTGAAACCCTGGGCCAGAACACAGCTCTGTATCATGTCAAGGGGTGATGGAGAAAAGATCACGCTGCACTCTCCTACACTACACACACACACGCACACACATAGATACGCACACAAATGCACATGATAAAAGTATATTGTTATACTAATCATTGTGCTACCAGCTACGATTCCATTATTCATGGGAAAAACCAAAAGCTTTTCCTTGAATAGGTTTATTCTCTCAGCTACACTACTAACAATTCTGAAGAAGAACAAACAGTCAGGTCGGCTTAGCTCAGGAGGTAGAGCAGGTTGAACATAACCAGAAGGTTGCTGGTTGGAGCCCGCCTCCTCTTAGCTGATTGCTGGGGTGTCCCTAAGCTGAGACCTAACCCTGACTAACCCTAACCCTAAACGATCGCTTGGATCAGAGGGTCATTTTTTTAAACAATGCAATTATCCCTCTCTTCTTAATGG
>NC_082384.1:24042207-24044707 GCF_031168955.1 Gadus macrocephalus
AGTCCATAACGCCCGTTTAAACGACAGGCTGTCCACACGCCAGTCGGGTAATGGCAGAATGCGGCCACTTGGGGGCGACATATACCCAGCCTTTGTTATGCGGGGCTGAAATAAACACGCGGCGCGGCACGGTGGCGCAGTTCGTTGCGCGCTTTGGGTTGGTGGGCTCGGCTCTCGTCACAGGTTTCCTTTCTGCGTGGAGTTCGCTTCTTTTCCTTTTTTCGCTCGGTTCATTCCGGTGCTCGGTGCCTCTACCGCCCCGGTGGTGCGCGTGTTGTCCCCTTAGACGGACAGGCGGTGCTTTGATTGACGCGCGCAGCCTGTGGAGCTCGGACCCTGATCGAAACAATGGAATAACGCACACACCCAATTAAGTTCACCGTTACCATTACCGGTTACCGTATTCCGTCCGACGGACGAGGAGCTGACCGGTCGCGTGCGCGCGCCTAGGTGATGCGTGAGATATCTGGAGAGGGGTAAGTAGCTCGCGTTTATCCCTTAACTGCATATGGAGAGATTGGGGGCGTGTTAAGTGAGGGAGGATTAGCGCCTGCGTGCGCCTCCAACAACAGTATCCGCGCGCACCTGTCCCCCGCTCACCGTCGCTGCACGAGAGACACACACATCGCATCATGCGTCTTACCGCGCGACATATGGTTCGGGTTCGAGGGTGAAGACTGAGGTATACGATTCTGCTAAGGTAATTACCTATTCCTTATTTGGGCACGATTTCCGCCGTGAAACAATTGTTGTCGTCCCCCCTTATAATAAAAACAGTCTGGACGGCCCGCCCTGCTCGCAGGAGTGGATACGAGAGGAGTTGAGATAAACAGTAAGATCCTGAGACGTTACTCTTAAGAACATACAGAACATGGGGTTCAGTAAAGAGATCCGGGCCTGTGTGTTTGAATGTATTTGGGGGCGGAGGCGAATTACTCACTACTAGACTCACGGATATGGGTGAGAATGACGCCTCGCCTGGCCCCACTTCATCAATGAATGGTTCAAATGAGTTAAGATGTCATGCATACGCCATGGGCTTGCCTTCAATGTAATGTATGAAGTAGCAGGACACAAAAAGTAACAAAACACATTGTTGTTAAATGTGTTGGCTCAGGGCAGGCACTTGATTAGTTAGAATAAACGCCCGTTCATTCCTGGCTCGTGATGCCAGGACGTTTTCTCTTGACAACTTGATGAACAATTGACTTGCATTTTCTAACGCAGTCTTGGTGGGAACTCAACATATCCCCGGGGTACGGTTATCACACACACAAACACACACGCGCACGCACTTACGCACGCACGCACGCACACACGCACGCACGCGCACACACACACACACACACACACACACACACACACACACACACACACACACACACACACACACACACACACACTCGAGTATAATAGCATTAGTTCTGCAGTGCTGCTGTAGCAATGCACACAAACAAACAAGCAATAACATTGTATTGCTCACTTCGTACTCTATCTGCTAGAAGTAGGGTCTGGCTGTAAGGGCTCTCTTCCGGCCGAACTTCCGTTGTACCCTCATGACTCGATACAACAGAAACCCGATAAAGCAGCAATTTCTTTTTATCTGCAAAATCAATTTTTATTTTTTAATCTGCCTCCAGAAATGCTTGTTCAGATGAAGTCATCTTCAAATTTTGTTTCACTTTTTCTGCTGCATCATGCTTCATCTTGGCCTATTAAATGCTATCACTCTTTCTCTGTCTCTCTCTCTCTCTCACACACACACACACACACACACACACACACACACACACACACACACACACACACACACACACACACACACACACACACACACACACACACACACACACACACACACACACACACACACATAGACACACACATAGACACACACACAGACATACACAAACACAAAGACACACAAACACACATAAACACACACACACAGACATTCTAGCTAGTCGTACGCTTTGTACTGTGTCTTTGTTTTTGTTGGTGTGTTCGTGTGTGTCTTAAGGCATACAATTCATGCATGCATTAGGTTGCATGCTTTATATTTGCATGCACTCACTGTGTGTTTGCCCGTGTGTTTGCACACGTGTGTGTGTGTGTGTGTGTGTGTATGTGTGTGTGTGTGTGTGTGTGTGTCTGTGTGCGTGTGTGTGAGTGTTCGCGTGTGAGTGTGTGTGTGAGTGTGTGTGTGTGTTTGTGCATGTGTGTGTATGTGTGTGTTTGTACGTGTTTGTGTGTGTTTGTGTTTGTACGTGTGTATGTGCATGTGTGTGTGTGTTTGTGTTTGTACGTGTGTGTGCGTGTGTGTATGTGTGTGTTTGTGTTTGTACGTGTGTGTGTGTCCATGTGTGTGTGTTTGTTTGTGTTTATACGTGTGCGTGCGTGCGTGCGTGCGTGCGTGCGTGCGTGCGTGCGTGCGTGCGTGCGTGCGTGCGTGCGTGCGTGTGTGTGTGTGAGACCAGCAGTAGGTAGGAGATTCACAGCA
>NC_082384.1:24052207-24067207 GCF_031168955.1 Gadus macrocephalus
TAGCTGTAGCGAATAGACGACATATCCTGGGGAGAGCCGGAAGAACAGTATGTAATACAGTGTTATTGTGGGATGAGAAAGTGACCAAGTGAATGGAGGACTGAGCGAGCTTAAGTGGCGCTAATCTCTAAGTGCTGGCCAAACCCCATTAGCCAGCTTTCATCTTAGTGTGTGTGTGTGTGTGTGTGTGTGTGTGTGTGTGTGTGTGTGTGTGTGTGTGTGTGTGTGTGTGTGTGTGTGTGTGTGTGTGTGTGTGTGTGTGTGTGTGTGTGTGTGTGGTCAATCATTGGCAGTCATTCTTCGAGGGGGCGCTGCTATTTGTATCCGTGAAATTTGTTTGTTTGTCTGTGTGTAACTTTATTTTGCTGCTTATTTTGCCGTACTTCTTCTGATAAATTATTCCATTGGTCAGGTTTATCTTTTGGATTTAATTATAAATTAATATATTAATGAACGTGTGAGTGTGTCTGTTACAAAGCAGGTTCATCTTTTGGTTTTAATTACGTGCGTGCATGCTTACTGCATTTTGACAATCAAGAAAATCTAGGAAAAATATGGTGTTTCCCCTGGACCAGAACTTATACTAATACGAATTTCCATAACATCCACATTTATAAACACTAATAAAGAACACAACAAACCATGAATTTAAAATGTATTTGAAATTTATTTATTTCATCAAAAAAGAACATCACAGCAATAATCCAATGTGCTGAGTGTAACGTAAAGTTTCACCTCATTACGAACATGCGCACTATGAACTCGTAAAAAGGATGTAGTAAGGCCTCACACTCACCATGTCAGCTGGACTGGGGAGTGCGCTGAAGTATACACTGAACAACAGAATCAAACCACAGCAATAATCACATATGCTTAGTGTAATGTCAAGAATTCGCACCACCTCATTGATTATGTATAACTTCCATAATAACGTTTTTATATGAACAAATATGTCCCACTCTCCTTTCTGTTTCTCATCCCATTTTTCAATTCACAATCTCTTACCCCTTCTGACATGCTATGCTACCTGACATGCTATGCTATCTGACATGCTATGCTATCTGACATGCTATGCTGACCTGACATGCTATGCTGACCTGACTTGCTATGCTACCTGACATGCTATGCTGACCTGACATGCTATGCTATCTGACATGCTATGCTGACCTGACGTGCTATGCTACCTGACATGCTATGCTACCTGACATTCTATGCGGACCTGACATGCTCTGCTATCTGACATCTGGTATATTTTCATCATAAATGTTTTAATGGTCGTAAATCGTCACATTTCTTCTCCATTGTTCAGTAATTTATTTTTGAGAGGCTGCATTCAATAGCTCTGTTCTCCAACGTTTTACCTATTAGACAGAGATCTCCTTGCGTTCGACAAGTTTTATAATAATGACCACCGGTCAGAAACGTCCTGAGTTTATAAATAAATATTGCACTTAAAATGCTACGGTTTACCTGAATCAATTATTGTCTTTCTGTCACTGGCACTAAAAAAAACCTCCCTGTGTCGTGTTAAGGTCCCGAACCCCCTCCCATAATCATGACACATAGCACATCATCTAAGCACCCAGTCCAATAACATGGAATTATCAATAAGACATTATTCGTGTCCATAGGAACTTTTATTAAATCCATTGTTTATGGCCTGACGGACCGCGGGAAAACCCCCGCTCTGAGTGTCACGTCTCGTGAGTTTTAAAATATACATTTCGGACAATCAAGTGCCATCCCAAAAAAAAGACTGGCCCCAGCTGGCCCCCCCAGAAATAATATCCTGGCTACACCCCTGGCCGTTTGAACATCGTTTTTTTCTTGTTTGTAAAGAAAGACATCGGATAGGTCGACTAATGTTCAGCGTAAACAATGCCTAAGTCAAATAGATGACTTGAGCAATGTGCAGATAGTGATTACGGAAGGAAAAAAAGCACTCCGATTTTCTTAGGATATAGCCACTGAGGCACAGCGTATCGGCAGCGTTAGGAGAGTGGAGGTTAGGTTAGCTTTGGCCCAAATGCTACGAGGCTGTCGATGTTTAAAAGATAAGCACACCCTGAACGAGCGATGAGCCTCGGGTTACTAAAGAGGCCATCGGCGCTATGAGTCCCCCGTGTCTCGCGGCGTGGGAGTGCTGGGGATAGACCGCGGCGGCTCCCGGTAGCGCCGCTGTGGTTTTAGCGACGTCGACCGGAGTCTGCCCACGTCGGGCCCAGATGCTGTCCACTCCTCTGCAGTCCAATCAGAACACCAGCCTGATGTCCTCAGGACACCAGTCTGATGTCCTCAGGACACCAGTCTGATGTCCTCAGGACACCAGTCTGATGTCCTCAGAATGTGGTCAAGTCAAGTCCATTTTAATTTCATGAGACCTTAATCACAGTTATAGTCTCAAAGGGCTTTACAGGCCATATATAAATGACACTTCCTAGCTCTTTGCCTAAAGGACTAGAAAAAAAATGCCTTAATTAAGAAGGAAGGAACCTTGAGAAGTAAGGCATGTGGTCTCGCTCATCGCTCTGATCTGGGGCGGTGCAGACCTCAGAAGGCACCCTGCTGTGATCCGATGATGAAGGTCGCATTGAATCGACAAGTGTAACGGAGACTCGAAAGATATAAACACAGTGGCCGCAGGTCTAAGTATTGATTAGTAAGGATATCAGGCCTATTTTACAGTAAGGGTATTATTTATCGTTCTTCCTCATGTTGTAGATTCCCTTCAAATGAGGAGCCATGTAAACGAGCTAAAGAAACACGAGTCAGCAACTAACTGACACAGCAAACAAACTCATGAATGACTTACTTTTCCAGTGTCAAAACCCTGGCTCTCGCTCTGCACATTGCAGCTGAGGTGAACAGACCAGCATAGCAAAACGAGCACTCTTTCTATTTTAACTAGGAAAATTTATTCAAATTACAATAATAAACAAATTCAAGTGTTCCTTGCGATTTCGGCAGACCCTTATTAAACTCGATTTTTTTTAGATTGATTGTGTACACCTGTACAATCGCTGTGTTCTGTGCGAAGAGGTTTTTTATTTCCGTTGGCATCCATTTCAAGGAAACCCGGTCTGTAACTAATGTCCGTGTTTCGGCCAAACAGATGGTGCTTTATGTTGGTGATATGAGGCATTCCTTCTCAAATGACTAGCAGTTGGTGTCATCTTCAGTAGCTTTTGAGTAAAAACAACAGTAGTCCAGTACATGTCCCTGGCTTCACGTCCCGCCCTTACCCTGCCTTTATGCCTTCTCCGGAGCCATCTGTCTGGACGGTGAAAGGCTTTGTGGAGTAAGGCGTCGAGATGGATTCAGTGCCCTGCACCAAGCCTCCTGTAGCAAGCAAGTTTGTGTTCGGCAACCCCTGGGCTAAGCTGCGTTTCAAGTCTCAGGAGGGGCGGACGGCGCAGTGAGAGGCATGCTTCATTAAGAAGATTTATGCCGTAAAGCTGGCCGGAGTTTATTTCCCTGGCGATCCCCTCATAGCCCCCCACATCAGCGCTCTACCTCTACAGCGTAAGGCCCATTTGAGTTGGCAGTGGCCTTGCATTCACCAGTGGTGATGCAGAGGAGGCATGATTCCAAGTTCCCTGGGTTCTAGCTGTCCAGGTTATAGATTGTGGCTCGAGCCTGCTGTTTCTGCTGCATGGGAGGTCACATTAGGGCCATCAATTGTCCATCGTTTCCGTCCATGCCTCCATTGCACAGATCCATACCTGAATTGTTATTGGCCATCTGGGAGCTCAAATGTGGTTTTGTGTGTGTGTGTTCGAAAAACCTTATTGATAGGACAGTATGCATAAACAGGGGATCGGATTGGTCCTGCTTTGCTTTATGTCCTCCTCTGATCTGTTTCAGAGTGCAAAATACTCTCCACGGCCATCTGCTTGGATTACAGACGTTCTTGGCTGGAAATCTTACTCATCTCCCTGAAATGTAAATGTGATTTGGAGATTTAAGTGAGTGCATTCTGGTGTCCTCCTCAAGGTGGACGTCTTGAACGTGTGTGTGTGTGTCCGATAACCGTTTTCAGACCTCTTGTCGAGTGTCTCTTACACGAGCGCGGCGAGCTGTCGTATCGTGTCTCCCGCTGCGACCCGCCTGTGAAACACGAGACCTGGCCGTCAAGACCGGGCGACCAGAGAAAGCGAAGGACCTCGGAGAGGGGAGGGAGGGAGAGAGAAGAGAAAACACTGACAAGACAGATGGACGGATAATGTGCTTGCGACTCAAACTCCCCAAAGGGAGATCACTGTCGGGCTAAGTCCCTCTGTCTTTCCACTCCCCTCTCTCTCCTCCCCCTCTCTCCTCTCCTCTCCCCTCTCTCCTCCCCCCTCTCTCCTCCCCTCCCTCTACTCGAGTGCTTCTCTCTCGTCCACCTACCATTTGCCTTACCCCCAGTTGGATCCAATTGATTCCCTCCTCCTGTCTCGACCTCAAGTCCTCCCTGCCCCCTACTTACCCCGCACCCCTAAGTCCCCCAGCCCCCGCCCCCTTGACTCTAATGCAGTGTTAATGCCCCGTCATGACTCGTGTCCGTCTGGCTGAGCGTCCCTCTGTCCTTCTTACCTCCCTGCCACCGCTCCAGACGGAGGTGCACAGGGGAGGGGTGCTGGTGTCCTGATGACATCATTCCATCATTCATTCATTCAATCGATGGTGCGAGTCTACACCACCAGTACAGTAACCGTGTGGACGAGGCGTCGCTTAATCAACCGGCCCGTCAATTATCCTCCATCCATATGGACATCTGTGTATCGGATGTATTCATAGGTACGTCATTCGTTCGTCAGTGAATGGATGACGTGTTCACTGATAAATGGGGAGGTGTTCATTGTAAAGGTGTTTGCGTTGTCACAGAGCTGTTTTTTTCATGGAACAGTATGTATGATGTGTGTGGGTGATGGCAGCATGAAGCAGCCTCACCTGGCCCGAGTCAGAGTGATTGGACTCTGGGGCTGGGTGGGGCGCAACACCTGTTGTACATTTGAGCAATCCATATGCACAGGTTCAACCTACAGGTCCCATGGCACGCCACCAGGTGGGGTGTGATTAGCCGGTACAAGCCGTTTTTGGAAATCTGCCCCTTATGACATCACAGGTGGGCGTGTCCACCTGTGATGTATAACGGCTTGTAGCGGCTAATCACACCACAACTGGTGGCAAGCCATGGGACCTTTAACCAGCCATCGCCACACACACACTCCAGAAGATCTCTGGCATGGCAACACGTGGCACCTCCTGCTGTGGGTCATTATACTCAACCGTGGCAATAAAACGGTTCCAACCTCACCACCCTGTCCTTGTTTTGGTGGAGCCCAGTAGAAGACCCATAGGTGGCGTGTATTATGGACATTGCTACACACGAGTTTCTTTAAAGAGGTGATTTTATACCACCAGGTGTGAGTTTGAATAGCTGTTACAAGCTGTTTGAAAATCTGTCTTTTCCTGTTTTTTAGTGACATCACAAGTGGGCGGGCCCACCTAGATGTACGCTGGATAGATCAGTCTACCAGCCTACCCAGTGGACTGTAGCAAATGCGGCTGATCTATCCATCATAAATCTATGTGGACACTCCCACTTGTGATGTCACTAAAACACAGGGAATCGCAGATTTTCAAACAGCTTGAAATGGCTATTCACACTCGTAATTGGCATAATATCACCCCTTTCATTTTTGGACAATCAAATCAAAATCTGTTTTGTGAATGGGTATGAAGATCTTGATCCAGGGATCCACGGGGAGTCCGGAGGCGGCATGGTCTTCATGGGGACTCTTGCGTGTGAGCCATGCAGTCCTTGTAAACACAACATACTGTGTGTGTGTACGCTTGGCTTAGGACCAAGCATGTTTCACAGCGGCCGCTGGAAACCGCCAAGGCTGTGCTTTGTCTTAATCACTGATTTTCATATTCTTGGACACAAAATCAATCGGAGGCCAAGGCCAAATGAGAAAGCTGGATTGCCACCAAATGTGTAGTGTATATCGATCTTCCTAGTCTCAACCCAAGCTTCTGTCCTGTACTGGAAGGGATGGCCACACCCCTCTCAGCTGAGGGAGGGCCTGGTCAAGTTCAAGGTTCCTGAGACCTTATTCATGTGTAAAGCTTAGTTTAAGGTATATATAAAATATACATATAACATTATAAAATGTGCTGTTCATTCAACACTTTCCACATTTGCATCTGGTCGCGAACCTGGGTGACGTTTAGGGAATTTAGTAGACTATTTTATCCAAAGCGACCCACAACCATTCATGCTCCCATTCACACATCGACCGCGGAGTCGCACACGCAAGGCGACAGCCAGCTCGTCGGGAGCAGTTAGGCTGAGGTGTCTTGCTCAGGGACACCTTCACACACAACAAGGCATTGCCGGGGATCTAACCAACAACCTTCCCGTTAGAAGTCAACCCGCTCTACCTCCAGTACGAGCTAAAGCGATTTATTTTTGCCATTTTATGTGTAACGGCCTGAAGGCTGAGATAATAGAAGGGGGTTGACTTCTCAGAGACGAGGGTGTGGAGCCGCGTCAGTCAGGATCACCCAGGAAGTGGAGACTGGAGCACCTAGCCACGGAGAGGAGCAGCTGCTATAGTGCGTGCTGGGAGGACCCACTAGGCAAGGCGTGAAGGAACTCCAGTGAAGAAGCAGCGATGAGTGTTGCCGTCTCCGGGCTACTGGCCCGGGAGTGCATGGAAAGATCGCAACGATGACAGGATTAATTGCCTGTCCATCTTTAAATATCTCCTTTGATTCCGTCATGCATTAATGCATTCATTCATAGATCCGCTAGGGGATTCTATCAAGTAATTTGTCCCTGCTGAAGGAAGCGTTGGCTCCTGTGAGCAGGGTATACGTTTCCTTTGACACAGTCCAGCGATGATGTGAGGGAGCTATCGGGTTACCGCTAACGACTGAAGCCAAGTCTGACGCCTCCTGACAGAACAGCAGTATGTCTGTGTGTCTGTGTGTCGCTGTGTTTGTCTGTGTGTCTGTATAACTCTGTGTTTCTGTGTGGGTATCTATGTGTTTGTGTGTCTGTGTGTCTGTGTGTCCGTGTGTGTCCGTGTGTCCTTGTGTCCTTGTGTCCGTGTGTCTGTGTGTTTGTCCGTTTGTCTGTGTGTCTGTGTGTGTGTGTGTCTGTGTGTCTGTGTGTTTGTCTGTGTGTCTGTGTGTCTGTGCGTCTGTGTGTGGTAGGGTGGAGGATGCTGTCAGTGGATTCTCGTTTCTTTTGGGGATGTTCATAATGTTATGATCGACGAAAAAGCACTGCTGCGATAAAGACTGAGCTCTTTTTCTTGCTGCTTTCTGACGGTTAATCCACACCTCCATACACACCGGGGGACCTTACGCTACGAGTGTCCGAGAAGTCAAACCCTTTCGCTCTCACACAGCAACATGAACACATATTACAGATTTCAGAATGATAGCAATGAGGTCTTCATGTTTCCCCCGATCACATTGACATCACCTAGACAGTGCTAGTGGCAAAGCACTATGTCGATCAGCTAGCACACAACACACAACATGGCAGAATCTCGTCATATAAGCACTAATTGATGTCCAATGTTCTTAGCATGAGTAAACCAATAGGAAAAACGTTTTTTATTGCCATTACAGTCGACTATTAGCCTCAGTGGGGAACACTAGATGAAGAGGAACGGCCGTAAGTGTGGCTGAGGCCCATTAGTCTGAAGCCATCAGAGACACAGGACTCACACCAACCCCCAATATCCATAACCCCAGCTGCTGGACGTGTTTGTGTGGTGTGTGTGTGTGTGTGTGTGTCGGTGTGTGTGTGCGTGTATGTTTGTGTGTGTGTGTGTGTGTGTGTGTGTTTGTGTTTGTGTTTGTGTTTGAGTGTGTGGGTCTGTGTCACACGTGCCTGTATATGCTTGCTTTATTTGTGTACTAAATGGCACCCTCCCAACACAAAGTGTATGTGCTTTGCAGAGGCAGGAAATGACCTCACCACCACTCACCATTGAAAGGACGATCATTAAAAGACAATAGAAGGCTAATCAATTAAAAGACGGATGTAGAAACGATGTATATATTTAGTATATGCTACGCGTGAACCCCCTAAAATGGCGCAATTAGATTGGTCCGCTATCTCAGGATATTTGGTAATATCCCATGAATGAGGAGATCTGAAACTCTGGATATTGTTTTCCTTTGCTAGTAAAAAACGAATGATCCGCTAATAAAAAACAAATAAATCCCGGCAAAAAGTGTCATCTTGTTTATTTTTGGGGTGTTCATGTGTAGTATATACAAAACAAATTATTCACGGAGCCTTCGGCAAATAATTGTTAAATATATATATATATATATATGAATATATGAACTAAAGTATAACATATTTCTAGACTGTATGTGGGTGACCTTTGGGTGACCTCTGGCTGACCTCTGGCTGACCTCTGGGTGACCTCTGCAGGTAAATGGAGGAGGCGGGCCGCAGCCGCTCCCCCTCGCGGCGGACCAGCCGCGTGGAGCAGGTGGTCGGGCGATGGCTGAGGCGCTCCCGGGACCTGGGCAGCCGATCCCACTCGCTCAGCAGGTGCCGCTCGCTCTTCCTCCTGGGTCCTGGGGCCCCCTCGCGCTCTCTCACTCGCTCGCTCTCTTTGTCTCTCGCCCTCTGTCTCACCCTCTCTCGCTCACTTTCACTTTCTCTCTCTCTCTCCATCGCACTCATTATTATTTATTTTTTTATGTTCTTTGTGTAATCTATCTATGATTTGTATATCCGTCTTCCTCTTTGATTTGGCTCCGTCTCTCTCTCACTCCCTCTCTGTCTTGCTGCCTCTCTTTGTATATATATATATATATATATGTATAGATATATACATGCATGAATATGTATACATACATACACAATTAAATTAAACAAATGTGGACATTCATTGTTAAGTTCAGCTTGATTTGACCATTGTCTGCACAAATATCCACACATAGTTCAGTAATGAACAACGTATAAATAATCATTCAAAACATACTAATTTCACTATACCAACACTATCAGATACCACTAGGAGGTTCCACAGCGTTGACTCTCTGAGTGACTGACTGGCTGCTAACTGACTGTCTGACTGACCGTCTGACTGTCTGTCTGACTGTCTGACTGACCATCTGACTAACTGTCGGACTGTCTAACTAACCGTCTGACTGTCTGTCTGACTGACCGTCTGACTGTCTGTCTGACTGTCTGACTGACCATCTGACTAACTGTCGGACTGTCTAACTAACCGTCTGACTGTCTGTCTGACTGACCGTCTGGCGTCTGACTGACTGTCCGACCGACTGTCTAACTGGCGTCTGACTGACTGTCTGACTAACCGTCTGACTGACTTTCTGACTGACTGTCTGGCGTCTGACTGGCTGTTCTTTCTCCAGAGACAGGGTGCCGGTGGACGGGAGGAGCGGGGAGCAGGTGGGCGACCAGAGGAGCTACTCCTTCCGCTTCACGGTTCAGATCCAGAGGAGCTCGGAGCTCAACTCGCACGGCCTGAGCCTGACCTCCCAGACGCCCATCCTGGTGCAGGAGGTCACAGCAGGTAGGACCCACACGGAGCACTCTGTCTACCGTCCATTGATCTAAGGTTTATCCAACATACGACAGTGGTATGAATGGTAAACGGACTGCAATTTATACAGCGCTTTTGTAACCAGTGGCCACTCAAAGTGCTTTACAATATCGCCTGACATTCACACGTTCACGCACACATTCACACACCGACGGCGGTGTCAACCACGCAGGACGACAGCCAGCCCGTCGGGAGCAGTCAGGGTGAGGTGTCTCGTTGTGTACTTTGCGGACCACAGACCTAATTCTAACAACCCAGGTACCCTTTTAAAGTACACCTTTACTTGAGAATTCACACTGGCATCGCTAAAGGAATGTTCTCTTGTTTACTAAATGGGAACCTGTTTGAGGTAGCACAACATTTTCAAATCAAAGCATTATGTTGTGATCCTTTTGTAACTACGCCTATCCGTACGATTCGTAAGGTATAAACCTCCCAGCTTTCTTGCGGTATTTCACGGAGGAACGCCTCCTTTTGGGCGGTCCCACCCGGGATTCTGAAAGTAGACCGAGTTCAGTGAGGCTGACCCTGCGACTCAAAAATGTCTGCTCCCGTAAAGAGATTTATTTTTGTTTATTTGTATCACGTTGGTCATACACTTTACATTGCTACTTTATTCCGATCACCAATTTATGCATTGCACGGTCTTAATGTGCGTGCAATACAATGTAAAGTTGTGTTGTTTGTTTTCAAGCTGGTTTGCTAAAGAGGCTAATGTAGCTAACAATAACAATGACAAACTGGAACACTAGCTGCAAGCCAGGAAATTACGTCACGTTCTCGCTAGAGCAGGTCGGGCGTACCGGTGTACCATACAAATGGATCGCAGCATTAGTAAATAGTAAATGTTGGTCTCAATATAGTTTGCGTGTTTGCTCCAACATGCCTGAGGGAGAAATATAGTTTATTATTCAGAAATTAAGCGATGGAAATATATAAATATTCGAAAATATACGAAAAAAACATACGAAAATATAAGTACACTTAAGTTCTTCTAAAGTCCGGTCACACAGCATTTTGGTGACTGCATGAATAAGTTATTTGGTTCGCTGTCGCATTTTTTTTTTGTCCGAAAAGAAACATTGTTAAACAGGATGGGGGGGAGGATTGAGAAGCCTGCATGGCCTTTTTGGGCGATAACGAATGAGATATCAGTTGTGTTGTGACATCTTTCACACACCACCAATGAACTCTGGATGTGAGACGGATGCTACAGGAAATCTTATCTTTGTCTAGAGGCACGTCAAACGGAAGAGAACTGAACATAAAAGCTGCGGCTACAAGACGCACCGCTTTACAACTGAGAGTCCGTTTTTGTCACGACTTGATATGTTAGGTGTTACTTTGCGTTGGTGTGTTCTTCTCTTTCATCGGTAAGCAGTCAGCGCTGAATTCATAGACAGTGAATGGCATCTCTGCCACTATATATATATATATATATATTAGAGCTGTCAGTTAAACGCGTTATTAACGGCGTTAACGCAAACCAATTTTAACGGCGTTAAAAAAAATATCGCGCGATTAACGCAATTGTTTTATTAAAAAAAAAAAAAAATTTTTTTTTTTTTTCTTTGGCTCAAAACAAAGAAGCAGTAGCCTGACTGCTATGTTCAAATGACATTTGTTCAAAGCAGTCGTTTAATTGCACTATAGGCTCTTTTTTTGTATCGTCCTGTTTTGATCAGTATATGCCAATGTTGTTATCAATAAAAAATCATTTGCACAAGGCAAGCCGATGCACTTCACCATGTTGATAAGAGAATTAAAATGAGAAGAATTATGGGACAAAAAAATCAAGGGATATTTAGCATAGAAAAATAATTTGCGATTAATCGTGAGTTAACTATGACATTAATGCGATTAATCACGATTAAATATTTTAATCGCTTGACAGCTCTAATATATATATATATATATATATATATATTGGAAACATATCGGTATGAAAATGCCATCCTGATAATTAGAAATATGACAAATATTGGGTGTTATAATCAGACAGATCAATAATTGTCAACCCTACACTTTTGTAAATGAATTGCTGTTGACTTAAGGGGGTGATATTATGCCACCAGCTGTGAGTGTGATTAGCCATTACAAGCCGTTTGAAGAACTGCCTTTTCCTGTGTATTAGTGACATCACAGGTGGGCGTGTACACCAGGATGTATGATGGCAGGCTGGTGGACTGATCTATCCAGCATGCATCTAGGTCAGGGATGGGCAACTTTCATGATAAAGAGGGCCCCAATTCTTCATCATCACCATCAGAGGGCCATGTGACTGTGCGCTTCAACTAGACGTAAACTGAGAGAAGCTACACATTTTTTAATTTGTTGGATATGATTTCCTGTATTCTGGTGCATTTTGGGGATGGCCACTACCTACAAAATCTTTCAGATTAATAACCTATGTACGGTATGTTGATTGAACCAACGTACATTCATTTCATGTTTTCCATGCTCAAACAGCCACATGATTGGTTAGTATTTTGATCAGTGCAAAGGGCTCACATACATCATCATTCAATGATGTCACAAAACTGAAAAACAGTGGCCCAACATTAAGTGCAACAACTCAATGAACTCAAACCCAACAAGCATGATATTCACTTCAGGGCAGTTGTAGTAGTTGTAGTGGCGACTTAAGTGGCAATCTTTCATGACTGATATCGCTTCTAAGCAAACTAGACACATGGGTTTGCCTTTGAATTCTATGAACAGATACTCTGCTTTTCTTCTTTCTTAACCAAGTTTTCTGTAACTCGATTATTATTATTTTTTTTTATTATATTAAATAAAAGTTATGTGCGGGCCTGACTGAGTGAGGATGCGGGCCGTATGCGGGCCGTATGCGGCCCGCGGGCCGCCAGTTGCCCATCCCTGATCTAGGTGGACACTCCTACTTGTAATGTCACCGAAACACAAGAAAAGGCTGATATTCAAAAGGCTTGTATTGGCCAATCACACTCACACCTGGTGGCATAATATCGCCCCTTTAATGTGACTCTACCAAAGAGAGACACAACATGAACTTACAAAGTCTCTCCCTGCGCTCTGAAGATGCAGAGGTGTTTCTTAGAGGGATTCACAAGACTCTATTGCGTTGGAAATATGAAACTGCATTATCGGCCAAAATAATTAAATCGTAGCCCTTGGTCAAAAAGGGTAACCGTACCGCATCAAAATCCTCGGTTTTATCGAATAAAATAGGTGGGAATCTATTTGCTTTGCCTCTGCGTGCCGTTCGACCTGCGTATTATTGGCGTGTCGCGGGGCACTGGGGAGGAGTATTGCCAGATTGGGGCAGATTTCCTGCCCAATCTGGCAACCCTGGCTGCAGCGTGCTGCAGCCAGGGTTGCCAGATCGGGCAGGAAATCTGCCCCAATCTGGCAACACCGCTGGGGAGAGTGGTGAAGCGGTGTGGAGAGAGGAGAGGGTGAGCCAGGAGGGCAGGAAGGGCCGGCTTTTGGGAATAGAGCCGCAGCGACAGGATGAGAAGGATCAATTAACGGCCGCTGGAAAAGGGGAATGGGTTTAGGCAAGCGGAGGCGGCAGAACCGAGGAGCCTAGGTGAAAAGAAAAAGCTGCGTTAATTATTCCCCCTCTTTAAATGGACTGCATTTACATATATATCGCTTTTCTAACCAGTGGCCACTCAAAGCGCTTTACTATATTGCCTAACATTCACCTATTCAAACTGACGGCCGAGTCAACAAGACAAGGCGACAGCCAGCTCGTCGGGAGCAGTCAGGTTGAGGTGTCAGGGAATATTCTTAGCCTCATAGCATAATTGCTGTTGTCATATTTTAAAGTTCATCTTGTATTTAGCGTCAAAAAGGCCAGAAGATTCAGCACTCTGATTAGATACAGCCAATGAGGCAGAGTGAAGCGGCAGTGTTAGGAGAGTAGTTAGGTTAGATATCACAATTTGACCAAAATACGACTTTCTTATGCAATTAATGCAATGAGGCTAACGATGTGGGAAATTAGCACAGCGAGGACCGTCCTTTTTTATAGCACAATTAAAACAAATATATTCATATGATGCAAATGCTGAAGAGATTCTCCTACAAGCGGTTCCCGTCAGCCTCTCTCCCTGCTGTAAGAAGCTGTGGTGGGGTACAGAAGTCTGCCCGGTCCCTTTGGAGCACTCTAAAAATAGATTACTTTTGGCGGTTTTGTTCTAAAAAAGTGCTTACCAACCGCCTCTGGAAGAGGCTCTCGCGTTTTAGGAGATGTGCACAGCTGATGTCTCTGTCTTTCTTTAATGTGCCAATCTACCGTTTGCCTCAGGGCTTTATGTCCTGATTTAAAGTGTTTCCTTGTGTACTGCGTTCAGTGATGAAAGGTGCAGCTATGCATGTGTAGATTGATTCATTTATTTTAATCTTACATCTTACTGCTATTTTAGTCGTTTAGCAGTCGACACTTCTGTCCAAAGCTCCCTTCAGGGTGTACAGACAGAGCCGGTTCAGACCTCCATGGGGCCCTAGGCAAAATTCTGGGGGGGGGGGGTCGGAGCGATTGTTGACGGGGGGGGGGGGGGGGGGGACGACGACAATTGTTGACGGGGGGGTATGGAGCGATTTTTTTTTTTTCTCTTTTTCCCCGAGGGATCGCTCCGCTTCATCTTTCTACACTGATGATGCAATGATGCGCATGGGTAGCTATCTGACGTCGGACAGTTGCGTTGTCAGGTTTTTATTTTTATTTTATTTTTATTTTTTTTCCCACGGGGCCTTTATTATAAATAATAAATTTGCGGGGCCCTACGCAACGTGCGTAGTGTGCGTATTGAAAGAACCGGTACTGTGTACAGATATTACATTTATGAATTTATTTTACATACATCTTACTACTATTTTAGTCTTCTGGTAGTAGAAACCACTTTTAAAAGAACCCTTAAGGGATTACAATATTTTATTATTATTTTACCCACATATTACCACATATTACTATCAAATTATTACCAAGTGATTTAGAACACTTTATTCCCTTCAGGGAACACAGATATTTAATTCATTAATTTATTTAACACACATATTACTTCTATTTTAGTCACTTAATAGTAGGAGACTATTCCCTTTAGGGAACACAGATATTTAATTCATTATTTAGTTTTAACTACATATTACTACTATTTAAGTAACTTAATAGTAGGACACTATTCCCTTCAGGGATCTCAGATTCAGGCGGGGGGGAGGATTCCTACTCAAGTAGGCAGAGTCGGCTTAGCTCAGGAGGTAGAGCATGTTGTCTTGCAACCGAAAGGTTGGTAGTCCGATCCCCAGCTCCTCCTAGCTGAGTGTTGATGTGTCTCTGAGCAAGACACTTAACCCTAACTGCTCCTGACGAGCTGGCTGTCTCCTTGCATGGTTGACTCTGCCGTCGGTGTGTTAATGTGTA
>NC_082384.1:24072207-24077207 GCF_031168955.1 Gadus macrocephalus
AATACTTGATGATGTCGTTATTGTTGTTATCATCACTACCGGGATTATTATTATTACTTTTACTACCAGCCCTACGTTACTTAATAGAATGCTGATAGAAAAATGGTGGTCTCTGTATTTGTAACTCTTGATGATTTGTGAGGTTGGTTGATTACGCACGCTTCCTGAATGAATGTCCATGTGTGTGTTTTTGTTTGTGTGTGTGTGTGTGTGTGTGTGTGTGTGTGTGTGTGTGTGTGTGTGTGTGTGTGTGTGTGTGTGTGTGTGTGTGTGTGTGTGTGTGTGTGTGTGTGTGTGTGTGTGTGTGTGTGTGTGTTCGTTTCAGTGTGCGTGTTTTTCCTTGAAGATGTTTGCACATTATGTTTCATCATTGTCATCATGTCACTGCACAGGGGTAACTCGCCTTAGTTTGCGTCAATCACTCGTGACTTAAGTACTACGCACTGAGCTGAGGTAAACGTTTCAATAAATGACCGAACCTTATTCAATAAGTCTCCGGCGCTCCTGGTGAAACGACCGCTTGAACCGTACAACTCAGCGCAGTGAATGATTACACGCATCCCGGCAGGAACTCAGCTTCAAATATAGCAAGAAAAATATAAGTCATGACTTGACAGAAGATTCCTACGTTTGAAAAGGTTGGCATAATTGCATCATGCTAAAAGCGATGCATGAGCGCACAATATCGTTGGTTGACGGTCAGAGTCAACTGTAAATGTAACTGGGTTTCACAGACATGGGGGCGTACCGTTATTTCCATTTCTATTAGTGGACTATTGGGATAAAAGCAACTGGGAAACATAATGGACTCCTCAAAGTGTTCTGTGCTGCGTCATCCTCCCCAATGACTGTTCAGGAAATTAAATAATGAATTCTTAGCGTCGAAACGGCATAAATGATTCATCCATCGGCTCTAATTGAGGATCCGAAAATTTGAACCTCTTTTGGCGAAGGGCTGCACAAAACATGGTCCCGGTATTTCAAATGGCCCTTGCCTTCCCTCGCTACGTCTGCAGTACTGCTATAACTCAGTGACCATTTTGGACGAGGATATACGGCTCTTAATGGATTGGTTCTGCCTGGTCTGGTTCGGGCTACACTCGTGTTCACGGGCGTCAATATTTTCTTCTAGTTTGGATGCAATACAAACTCTTGAGACCGTTGTAAAAAGTGTTGGCATAATACTGTGTGAGTTCACTGAAACTTCAGATTTCCAACTTTTCCCGGCTGTGTTTTTCTCCATCTGTCTCTACCTGTCCTCTCCCCAGGGCCCGAAGTCATCCTTCATCACGCCGGAGAAGAGAGCCAAGCTCCGGTCCAATCCCGTCAAGGTCCACTTCGCTGAGGAGGTAGAAGTCAACGGTAACTCCCAGGTGAGGATCTCAAGCCCCGTAAGTACACCCATATGTTGTTTCTAATTCAGCTTGATCCTGATCATCGCTTTCAACTATATATATTCTATTTAAGCAGTTTTGCTGGTGGATCAGGTTTAATTGGGGCAGTCAATAGTGCGACATACTGGAAACCTTTGCTGTTTCAAGCTTATTTCCAAATAGTTCCCGGTAAATGACTTGGATAAGCTTTCAGGCACTGCAAGGTGTTCCCACTATCCAGGCATGCAGCAACACACTGGGACGTTTCCGCCTTGCGCCTCTTTCACACGTGGCAGAGCAATGACGGTACAAGGGGCCATGGACATTGGGACAGTCCAGTAGGTGGCGGTAATGTAATTGTTATGGACAACAGATAGCCAGACTGAGAGGAGCTCCCTCTGACCAGTTGTCAGCCATTCTTCAAAAAAGGTGCTTGTTTGCAAGCAAAATAAGCGGTGTTCATATTGCCATCGAATCCCAAGGCAAGCGTTGGCGCATCAGAAAAAACTGTTATTGATTCAATGAAGTCATCAGCGGAGTCTTTTGATTGGCTTGCTCGCTCCACATGAAAGCCAATCAGGTCGGACCCATGTTACCCATGTGTCCGTCTAAACTAATGAACACAGATAGTGTAGGACCATTATTAAGAATATAAAGCCTGTTTTATTGATAGAGATTCTGTCTAACTGTCTAACAACACAACTGTAATATACAGTGTAAACATCAAGCCAGTAAAATCTTAGTGGCAATATTGGCTCGAAGACTTTAGCCTGATAAAGAAGTGAGGTTGGAATTGGTGGGACTGCCTCTCGTTTGAATTTTGTGGAAGTCATTCTCTGTATTTAAGTTGTTGTTTTCTCTGTGGTTGAGAACGGTCTAGACAGCATCTCTGCCGGAAACGTTACTGCTCCAATCGACAACACAGCCGTACCGCGAGCAGGCACATCGGCAATGCAGATACCTCCAATTAGTATATGCTACACATGAACCTCTTAAGATGGTGCAATTTGATTGGTTCGCTATCTCGGGATATTGGGCAATATCCCACGATTGAGATCTCAAACTCGGGATATTGTATTGCGTGCGTGACGGTCGTCTCGTCACGCTAATAAAAACAAATAAACCGCTAATAAAAACAAATAAATCCCGGCAAAAAGTATTATCTTGTTTATTTTTGGAGTGTTCACGTGTAGTATACAGTATACTAAAACAATTATTCACCTCAGGCTCCGTGAATAGTGGGGAATAAACTGGATAGTATTCACTTTACCTGCGGCGAATAATTGTTAAATATCGCACCGTGCTCTGCAGCTCATGACTCCATGCAGGAAATGTTCCAGAACATTGCAGGCAAAGACCGCATGTGGGAGGGAGGGCTTCAGAACATAGTCTAAACTCAATTGGTGCATTCTCAATAGCATTTTAAAAAAAATTACATGCTGGGAAAGCCAACCTACAGCCGTAATGGTACATTGTTTTTGATAGAATACCATGTGCTGCAAACCATGTGCTGCACCTTATGACCCCATGCAGGAAGCGTTCCAGAACATTGCAGGGAAAGACTGCATGTTCGAAGGGGGCTATAGTGAGTGTATATAGACGAAACTCAATTTGTGCATTCTCAGTAGCGTTTTAAATGTACATAATGGGAAAGGCAACCTTCAGACGTAATGGTGTATTCTTTTTTATAAAGCTTTAAGAGGAAGTGCAGCTAAGTGGGTTCTTATTCTGGGTTTATATATAACCTTATTATTCTGCATGGTGTGATGGTTGGGGATTTGCTCCCCCATAGTAGCTGTTGATGTGGAGTTCACCTCCTCCAATGGAGAGAAGAGTGTGCATTACTATTCTCTGAATCAGACAGACGCGATTAAATCAGCATGTCTATCGCTTTTTATGCATTTAAGAATAGAAAAAGTCAATATGACAAAGAGTATTTTCAGCCAGGGTGAAGGAGAGGAACGGGGAAATATATTTGAACCAATGAGAACATCGGTGTGTAGACACATAATAAAGATCTTCCTGAGTTCCAAAATGGAGGATAGTTGGTACTGGTGCTGAATGCCAGAATAATGAGGAGGAAGAGACCTTTATGGTAAATGGACTGCATTTATACAGTGCTTTGCTAACCAGTGGCCACTCAAAGCGCTGTACAATCATTCACTAGTTCATGCACACATTCGCACAGCAACGCCGAAGTCAACCATGTCAGCCGACAGCCAGCTCGTCAGGAGCAGTTTGGGTGAGGTGTCAGGGACACCTCGACACCTCGACACTCAGCTAGTAGACGCCGGGGATCGAACTAGCAACCTTCCGATTACAAGTCAACGCACTTTATCCCCCGAGCCGCATGCAAGCCCTTTACAACTCTTGGCTTTTGTATTACCAGCATAACAAACCACAATATTTTAATGAAGCGTGAATGTGCGAACACAGCAGTGGTTATTTACTCTGGGTACATAAACATGCATGGAAATCACACACACACACACACAGAAATATACACGCCAAATTTTAATGAGTGTTTTCCACAGTTCAATCATCTTGTGTCATCTTGAGTTCAATCATCCAGCTCTCGGTGGACCGGGCAGATTTTACAACGTTCTCATTTTCCATGACACTTCCCCTGACCTGTGACCTCTGTGTGTGGTTTCCAGGGCAACACGCTGCTCTTCCTCCCCAATGTCCTCAAGGTGTACCTGGAGAACGGGCAGACCAAAGCCTTCAAGTTCGAACCCAACACCACGGTCAAGGTACAGAGTGTGTCTTCAATGTCATCATACAACATCTTTTCCAAGGCTACATATACTTAAATGTTATGTGTGTGTGTGTGTGTGTGTGTGTGTGTGTGTGTGTGTGTGTGTGTGTGTGTGTGTGTGTGTGTGTGTGTGTGTGTGTGTGTGTGTGTGTGTGTGTGCGCATCTGTCTGTATCTGTGTGTGTGCGTGTGTCTGCATCTGTGTGTGTGTGTGTGTGTGTGTGTGTGTGTGTGTGTGTGCATGTGCATGCATCTGTCGATGTGTTTGCGCCTATGTGTGTGTGTGTGTGTGTGTCTGTCTGTGCGTGCATCTGTCTGTATCTGTGTGTGTGCGTGTGTGTGCATCTGTGTGTGTGTGTGTGCATGTGCATGCATCTGTCGATGTGTGTCAATCTGTGTGTGGGTGTGATTGTGTCTGTGTGTATGTGTGTGCGTCTGTCTGTGTGTGCGTCTGTCTGTGTGTGCGTGCCCATGTGTGTGTGTGCCCCAGGACATTGTGATGACGCTGAAGGAGAAGCTGTCCCTGTGTCGCATCGAGCCCTTCTGCCTGGTGCTGGAGCAGCAGCACAGCGTCACCAAGCTGCTGCTGCTGCACGAGGAGGAGAGGATCCAGCAGGTGAGCACAGGCACGCACACACACACACACATGCACATGCACATATGTACGCAAACACAAACACACGCACACACACACACATACAAACGGACAGATGCACGCACACACATACACACACAGATAGACAAAGACAGACAGACAGATGCACATGCACACACAGACAGATGCACGCACACGCACGCACGCACGCGCACGTACGCACACCTACGCTCAAACACACGCACACACAAGCACGTACGCACACACACAAACAC
>NC_082384.1:24082207-24179707 GCF_031168955.1 Gadus macrocephalus
AGTTTACGAGCAGGTGTGATTCAGCTTGTTTACGCAGTGGTTAGGTCAATTTCCTGGATTTACCAGCGTGGGCTGCATCTGACGTGGAACACTCATAGAAGCCCAAAGCCCTTCTTGGCTCAATGTTATATACACTGTAGCTCACTTATATATACACAAATAAAATACATCCATTTTAGGTTAATTCTCCTGCCGTTGCCCTTGATTATTATTATTTATTTATTTATTTATTTCTGTTCTAGTATTACTTTGTGTTTTTCTTTCGCCGACATCGTTCGAGTGACGTTCAAGAACGTAAAGCGTTCTGAATTGGCATCCGATTGAATCCAAAACATCCATCGCCCTGTTCCCATCCCCCTGAACCCTGAATCAGCTCCAGGACCGGGAGTCCACGGTGAGCCTGCTGGTGGGGGCGCGCTACGGGGTGAGCCAGGTGGTGAACCACAAGCTCAGCATCATGACCACGCTCACCGAGTTCAGCAGCATCAGCCGCATCGAGCTGCTGCCAGAGTCCGAGCGCATCAGCCTGGTCAAGATCTACCTGCAGGACATCAAGGTAGGAGACCAACCACAGGGAAGACACATTTAGATCCCCACTAACACAGCTATACCTGCCGGACATCAAGGTAGGGGAGCCCCCTTTAGAGACCCATTAACACAGCTTTACCTGAAGTACATCAAGGGAGGGAGACCCCCACATAACAGACTTTTTCTCTTAAATTATTAGTTTCATAAATATGTGGCCTGTAAGCCCATTGAGACTGTACCGGGGATGGCTATACAAATGAAATGTAATTAATTGAATACATTAGCAACACAACCCGTTAGCAAAAAAACACGGTAGAATCACAACATGTTAACAACACAACATGTTAGCAACACAATATTAGCTTTGTTGCTAGCACAGTTAACGTTGTTGACGGACCGAAGAGGTCCAAGGTTAACATTAACCTCCAACCTGCTTTAAGGAGCCGTTGAACCCGAAACCGAGTTAGTTTTTGTCTTAAACATGGTCATATGTCTTCTATGATCGTCAACATAGTAGTCTATGCAGTTTTATCACGGTTACTGAAATAAGTCCCCAATTTAGGGAACAAAGGGGACCTCCCCGAAACCCTAAGTGAACGTTGCACTCAGAGCGTATTCCGCGAGGGGGGGTCGTCCCAATGTTCCCCAGGTCCTATGTTCGCCGGGTTTAGGGGTATGGTTAGGGTTAGGTCGAGGGTTAACCCTAAACCTAACCCTAACCATAACCAATCGGAGGAGAGACATTCTAACCCATCACAGGCGAATCAGAGGCGAAAAAGGCGGTACTTGCCCCTACTGTAACGTAATTCACACATTCATACCAAGGCCACATATGCCCTTACCAATTAAAGAGTCTTCTTTATCAGGCTAAGGAGGGATCCGGAGCCTCGGGAGGCGTCCAGCTCATAAAGGAGGCCATTCATCATGTGTCAATTCTAGAGATACGAGCGGTCAAGATGTTCGAGTGACCCAGACGCTCAAGGCCACAAGAACAAGTGTTATTCCCGCACATAGCCACAAACAAAGTTGCAATGCCAACACGTAGCCGCAAGGGACAGCACAAAGACACATACGGGTATCCAGGGGCGCGGGAGTTCAGCACCATGCTTAGCCAATCAGAGCACATAACTGAGTCCACGCCTGCCCAGTAGATAAGTCCCAACACATAGCCCGGGGGGTTAGAACGCTCCAGGTAAAGCATCCTTTTGAATGCCCTACTAAGTGTATCTCCACGTGTGTTTGTACAATTCCCCTCCTTTTGCTTCATGTATGCTAGTCCAAACCTTTGCTAAATAAAGTGAGTTAAAGCGATCCTGACTCGGCAGACTTTTTCCAAAAGAACACGGCACTGCCACCCTACGAAAAAAAGATTTGGCGACAGGGTCCTATGTTCCCCGGTCACATACAAAGCGGGGAACATAGCACACGGGGAACATAGGACCCGAGGAACATGGATACGCTCCCTTCCGAGGCACTCACGACCAATGGGCAACGGCTACTGTATGAGTGGACGTGTGGCTCTCTGTCTTGGCAGCGGTTGACTGCAGTGTCATAGAGGAAGTTTAGCTTTCAGGCACTTAAAGGCACCCAGTGCAACTTTATGTAAACATTCAATGAAAAATAAACATTCAATTTCTAGTCTTTTTTACACGTAGTAAGTTTCAATAACTCCATACCATTACATATCGACATTCAAGGAGCAAAGATGAGACGTCGTTGTGTGGTGAGAACTGATAGAAAATCGTAAACAACAACAATCGCCGGTGGGGAGAAGCCATTTTTCCATTGACTGGAAGCCTGCTTTATTTATTGTAGGTTACAAAAAATAAAGAAAATGGCGGCATTGTTGTTGTTATCGATTTTCTATCAGTTCTCACCACACAACGACGTCTCATCTTTGCTGCTTAAATGTCGGTATGTAATGGTATGGAGTTATTGAAACTTACTACGTGTAAAAAAGACTAGAAATGGAATGTTTATTTTTAAGCCTCGAAAGTTGCACTGGGTGCCTTTAAAGATTAGCGCTAGGGTGTGTGTGTGGGGGGTGTGGCTCTATCTGAGCAGTGGTTTATTTAATGTCCTCGTCAAAGTGAGGATGAAGCTTCCCGGATGCATATAGTATAACGGTAAGGTGTGGGTGGATGGCGAGGATCTATCTTAGCAGCTATTTTTATTAATGTCCTCGTTCCAAGTGAGGGTTAAGTTAAGGCGTCCTGGACATTGATAGCGGCACACACTACGGTGTGTGCCGCATTTCTTATTCAACATCGCTCATTGAAAAGGCTCATACGCAACGACGTCACTGAAATAGTATGACAAAGTTGGTGTGGGTCGTAACCATGGGGATAACACTTAAAACCCTAGCCCTAAAACTCTCAAAACTCTCATAATGTTTTCGAAATTCTGCTAAAACACTGGGTTCACTGGCAATTTCAGGTTGGAACAAACTATTGGGAATAAGGGTTTTATTTTACTGAATGTAATATCGCCTTGCTTTTCTTCTCTTTCTTCCTCTTGTCTCCTTCGCTCCCTGCTCCACTCCTACCCTCTTCTCCACCTGACTCCTGTCTCCTCTCCCTTCTTGCTTTACCGTTTCCCTCTTGAATGGCTCTCTCCTCCCTTCCGCTCCGATCACTCCCATGAAGCCCATCACGCTGTTACTGGAGTCCGTGGCAGCCAAGGACATGTCCTGTCTCATCGCCGGCTACTGCAAGGTGTTCGCCAACCCCGACATCCAAGTCTTCCCCTGGCCGGAGAAACCCAAGAAGCACCGAGTGTCAGCGGAGGAAGGTGGGGAAGGAATATGAATACACCGCGAGGATACAGGGGTGTAGTGCATCAAATTCATGTTCGATTTCCACATCCCAACGAGGGCGTCTACACTACTACTGATGCTAACAGACGAGAAATCACTGAACATTACTGACAATGTTCGTGCTATTTTTGTTCCGACATTTCATTTATTTGTATCTTTGTGTGTGTGTGTGCGTGCATGTATGTGTGCGTGTGTGCGTTTGTGTGTGTGTGCGTGTGTGTGTGCATGCGTTTGTGTCTGTGTATGCATGCATGCATACGTGTGTGTGTGTGTGTGTGTGTGTGTGTGTGTGTGTGTGTGTAGGCTACGTGTCCCGGCGAGCGAGCGACTCGGACTCCTCCTCGGACATGGACGCCGACCCCTTGATCCACCTGGTCTCCCACGACAACAAGCCCCGCCCCCGCATCCGGTCCTCCTCGGACCCCGAGCGGCCCAAGAGGAAGGAGCGGGAGCGGCCGCGGCCCCCGGGGGCCAAGGCCAAGGCGGAGAAACCCTGGAGGAGCCGGAGGGAGAAACAGGACGCCGAGAAGCTCCGGTCATGTGACCCCACGTCATGTGACCTCCGGGCGGAGAACCAGGAGGTGGAGGAGGAACCGACAGCCGACGACGGGGAGTCGAAGGGGGCGGGGACGGAGGCGGGGCCAGTACAGATCGCGATAACGAAGGCCGACGCGGAGGAGGGGGGGGACGGGGCGGCGAGGGTCCGGGACCGGGGGCCGGAGCAGGAGGGGAAGGAGGCGGCGGCGGGCGGGGACGACTTCTGGGGCGCGGACGAGACCTTCTCGGAGGCGTCCGACTCGTGCCGGACGGACTCCCGCTTCCTCACCAGCCCGTCCAGCGACTCCCTGGACGCGTTGGAGGAGGACGACCTCGTTTCCTGTTCCTCCTCCTCCTTCGTCCGGCCGCCCTCCGGCCTGCTCCACCTCCAGGGCACCTCCTTCTCCCCGCGGCCGTCGCAGAGGCTCCGCCCCTACAAACACACGCTGCCCCACCCCCACCTCCTGGCCCCGCCCCCGGCTCACTCCCACTCCCTCGTCAGCCTCGCCCCCGGCCCCCCCGGCCGAGACGAGGAGACGGCGACGGGGGGGGGCAGGAGGTCCGGCGACGGCGCCGACCCCAACCTCTCCTCGCCCTCCTCCTCCCCGCCCGGCGACGGTTGCCCGGGCGGCACGGAGCCGCAGCCTCTGATCATCATCAACCCCTGTCGCCAGGACAACCTGATGAGCTTCGCCGAGCTGTCCCGCCACGCCGACGACCTGCCCAGCCCCCCCGAGGCCAGCGAGGAGGACGAGGAGGACGAAGAGGAGGAGCTGGAGCGGCGCCGGAGGAGGTTCCTGGAGCTGAGCGAGCCGCTGATGCGCGCCTCCGAGGGGGGCGGCGCCGCCGGAGGAGGGGAGGAGGAGGGAGGAGGAGAGGAGGGAGGGGGGGAGGGAGGAGGGGAGGAGGGAGGGGGGGAGGGAGGAGGGGAGGAGGGAGGGGAGGAGGTGGGCGTGGCCCCGACCCGGACGCCGTCCCCGGCGCCCGTCTCCACGGCGTCGGGCGTGGACTACGTGTTCAACTTCAACCAGAGCGACGCGCGCTGCTACTACAAGCTGTGCTCCAGCGTGACGCCCGACAGCGCGCTCAGCCCGCCGCGCCCCGGCCCCGGCCCCGGGTCGGACGGGGAGCGGGACGCCAAGAAGGGGGGGAGCGGCGGGGAGGGGGGGCCGGAGGAGACGGAGCCGGTGCACATCCTCCAGCCGCCACCCGGGTTCGGAGACAGCAGCTCGGAGGAGGAGTTCTTCGACGCCTGGGACCGCTTCTCCTCGCCGGAGGAGCCCAGCGCGGGAGGCGTTCTCGGAGGTAATCCGCTTCCATTCGGTCGTTCCCAAAACGCTCTTCAATCCAGTTCTAGGATCTAGTTTCATACTAATTGGAATTATTAACTTCATGATATTGATTGATTTGATTGAATTATGATATATTTGCTTCTTAGTTTACATTCCCTTTTGAATACTGTTTTGATTGATCCTTGTGGTCAGTGCCCCCATCTGCTTGGGAATGGGTGGATATTCGGGATACTAGGGACAGGAAAGGGAACGTCGGATGGGAGCAAATGTTTTTTAACAGCAGTAGCAATAGCCATTGATGGAAACATGCTTTGGAGGAAACAAAATTAGGTTTTTATTTGTATTCACGCGCCACTGTCATTTAAACTGAACTGTTGGAACTACGGACTCACCCGGGGAGAGTTCCTATTTGGCTATGGTTATTAATTGATATCGTTTTGCCTGTAGTGTGTTTTGTTGAGCTCCCGAGTATTGAAAGCACAGATTTCTATACATATTTATAATGTAGACCATAGGCAGTGGCTCAAATATAATAGATATAAATACATAAAACAACTGTGTAATGTTGACATGTCTTTAACATGGCTGTATGATGTGACATTATCAATGACTTGCTGCCTTTTACATGACCTGCCAACATGGACCGCAAACATTTTAACCATAAGGTAGAAAGAGTAGCATGTAGTGGCTGTCAGCAGGTTAGTTAGCCTTGTTCATTTGTGTTTAACACCATATCAACCATACCACTAAACCACTAAACGTTGGGATCAGTCACTTTCCGTTATATGACAATATTTGGCGATAGGACCCCCAAAGATTTCCAAAGCAATAACTTAACAGCCCCGATCAATTGAAATACATTGTTGTACATTGCAGGTGGGTGAAATGGTGGTATGGTTATGTAGAACGTTTTTTACGGTAGACTTTCATGTTTTCATCAACATACTTAAACCCAACAAGAGTGAAAACGAATGATTAATGACTTCAATTTTCTTCTCTCATTTCCCTTTTAGCAGAGATGAAACCAAACTTGGTCCGCACTCTGAGCCTTAGTGACATCAGAGCGATAGTAGACGAGATAGAAGGAGGACAGAGACGGGCCGGGATGGGGATGGTAGCGGAAGACGGAGGTGGAGTAGAAACCTTGGTTCAGCTTAGGAGGCGGTCGCGGAAGCGCAGGTCCTTCATGGAGACCACCTTCACCTCCAGGGTCACCTTCCCAGAACCAGACGCAGACTCAAACCCCAACCTTGACTCAAACAGGACTCAAAGAGGCCTCCCTTCACAGGACGGCGACACTCCACGTCTTAGCGGGGATCCGGAGGCTCCCGAACAAACCCAGAACATCTGTCCTACCGTCGCGTCCATGACCCACGCCGAAGGAGAACCGGCACTCCTCGAATCCAAGCCCATCCCTTCCAAGTCCCGTGCCCACGGACCCGGCTCCCCCAGGGGCTCCGGTTCTCCGGATTCGGACAGAGAGCTCCTCACGGCCTCCAGGAGGAAGAAGCAGGAGATGGAGATGGAGCCCGACGCCATGGAGTCCAAATCAGTGACGGACCTCGTGAAGACGTCTCCTCCCTCCATCACGGTGGTCCGTTGCCGGGTGGAGCCGGACGGGAAGGAGAGTGCCGACCGAATCGGGGACGGGAAGGAGGAAGGGGAGGAGGAGGAGGAGGAGGGCAAGGTTGAGGAGGAGGCAGAAAGGAAAGTCGAGAGAGAGGAAGATGGAGAAGAAGAAGAACTCATGAAAACGCCGCAAAATGGACCAGTGTTCATCCATTATCGCCAGTTGTCCGAGATCATCGAGGAGTCGTGTAAGTGTGAGGAAGTAGGAGACGAGTGGTACGAGAAGGAGTGGGGAATAGTGAGGGAGTCGGTCAGTGGTGCCGAGACCCTGAAAGAAGAGGACTCGAGTCAATCAGACAACGTTTTTGCCGATGATTTTCTCACACAGTTGCCACCTCCTCCAAGCTTTGCACAACCCCTTCCACCAAATTGCTTCACGCCACCACTACCGGTTGTTGATAATCCCTCCCAGAATCCCCAGCTCTCATCTTCACAACAAGTGGGCTTGAATGATACGCAAGTGTACGTTTCAGAATTACCCAAACTCAAATTCCTTAACAGAGAACAATATGTTATGGTCAATACCGTGACTAAAAACGATGGAACAAGCAGTATTTCGAACTCTGACACAACTAGCGATGATGTCGTTGACGTAGTCGAATCTGACAACGTGTTTGTTGTTGAGGATGAGGAAGATGACGATGATAATGACGATGGTGAGGAGGATGATGTTGAGGAGGATGACGATGACAATAGTGTCCCTTTGAGTTTGTGTTATACTCGTGAGAATTCTCAAAACAATCACAATGTTGATCATGACGCTGCTACGAAAGCTGCAGTAGCCTCTAGTCTTCCGTCACCAGACTCCCAAACCAAAGGCCACTCCAGTTCAAACCCTCTCACACCGATTACCTCCTCTGAATACGAAAACACGATCAATTCTATCACGGCTAAGCTCGGGGTTGCAACGGCTGCGTTGTCCCCTCTGTTAACCACTGGTGGAACGATTCATCATGAGACTACAAGAGACAAGGCCTCCGGCTCGAATCATGACACAGATACAGTCAGGATTGGTTCCACCATGCCAGACGCAGAGTCTGCCTCCAAGGTTAGCTTAGGTATGGCCAGTGAAGCTGCGATTAAGCACAGCTTTGATGCCCCTTGTGACGGTTTAGCGCAAGCTAACACGACAACAGTCCACCATCTATCCAAAGAGCCCCCATCTCCCACCCATTTCCTCTTCCAGACGTGCTCTCCCAGTATCATGGGCCGCCTGTCCGCCTCCACGCTTAGGGAGAAGATTCAGATGCTGCCCCTTTACCTATCTCGCTCCCAGGAGACCTTACCCCACACTGGGTCGGACAGTGCATCCCCAAGCCCCTGTAAGGTGGTCTCTAACAACAGCCAGGACAGGAGCGAGGTCGCCATACAAATTACGGATGTCGATAACGTCACACAAGCAATGGACTTTGGGACATCACCTAGGAGGGGATCCATCGAATCCGACGACTCCGACGTTACCCTGACTGGGTCCGAGGTGGAGACAGAGGTAGACGGGGAGCTAGGATCTCCCTTGGTTCCTGGGACGACCTGTCCCACGGCCTCCAACGAGAGGGAAACGGCGGAGAGCGTCGCGGTGTCCGACGCAAACTCTGCCAGCCCTGTTCAAAGCGAGCCAAGAACCACGCGCCACGTGTCATGTGAGCCTTGCAGCGATACACCGGGTCCCATCGTCAAGCCTCCCACCTCCCTGGCCGTTCCCTCTGACACAGAGGCACGTACGCCCGGCCCCGTGAAAGAGGCTCCAGAATCCTCAATGAAAAGTGCATCAAACATTCCAGGTTTCATAATGAACAGTCAACAGTCATCTGCCACACCGCATCCAATGGTGGTCACGACCCAGACGCACAACGGGCCCGGCCTCTCTTTCTACAGCCCCACAGAGAAAGTAAGGACCAGTACCGACCGGCCTCTGACGGGCCTCTGCCGCCCTGCAGCAGAGGCAACCGGCGCACCCAAATCCCATTCCTCAGGTTGTGAGATGTTTACTACGTGTTCCGCCCAATCCCAGACAAAGGCGTCAGTGTCCGTCCCCGCCACGAAACCCGATTACAGCTGCAGCTCAGTGCTCTCCTCGGGCTGCGAGTCGGCCGTGGAGGGGCTGCAGACGCCACTGGAGGCGTGCGGCTGCACGGCGGTCTACACCAACTGCTTCAGCAGCGGCGACAACTTCGACGACGAGCTCACCGTCTACGAGTTCTCCTGCCGCTCGCAGGGCAGCAGCAGGGCGGGGTCTACCTCCGAGGTGGGGCTTCCTCTCATCACCGCCACCGGGCCCGTCTCCTCTTTTCTATCCAAGTCCCCTCCGTCCTTCTCGGCGTCCACGCTCTCTCCGTCCTTCCCGCGCTCCTCCATCGTCTTCTCCTCGGCCACGTCGGAGCTCAGCCCGCTCCTCTCGCCTCTGTCCGACTCCCAGGACAGCGTCTCGTCCCAATCGCACAAGGAGACCATCAGCTCCATCCGCCAGCACTGTTACCCAGCCAACCCCGCGGGCTTCCAGCCGCTACGGAGCGACGTGGACCAGCTCATCGCCATCCTTGAAGGCGGCGGCGGTCAGGGCGGTCAAGGCGGTCACGGGGGGCGCCACGCCCGGGAGACCTGCCCGGCGCACTTCACGGAGAACAAGCACGTGCTGCACACGGAGGCGCGCCGACTGATGACGGGCTGCCAGAAAGCTGCAGCCCTGGGGCAGAACCCCGAGGAGACACTGGTCGCCCTGGCCGACAGCTTCAGGCACCTGGTGGAGCTGGCGGGCGCCTGCCTCTGGTTCTCGGGCTGCGACCGGTGCGACCGGAGGAACGGCGAGGCGGTGGCGGGGCTGGCCGACGTGGCGAGGTCCTTCCGGGACTTCTGTCTGGCGGCGGAACGCGCCTGCAGCAAGAGGAGCTGCCAGGATCTAAGTGCCAAGCTTCTGGCGAAACAATGCACGGCACTCACTGCCTCGGTCTTCTGCCTCACCCAGCTGTTCCGCACACTGACGGCGCTTTGAGGCGGCTGGAGAGGCTCAACTGTCATCCTCAGTCGATAAAAAAGCTCTGCCCGCTGCCTCGCTCGTTCACAGGGCAGCCAGTGAGCTGCTTCTGTTGAGGGGGCAGAGTAGGACCGGCCGACCAGGGACCGGAGGGGACACTGATATGAAATAACCTCAACTTACTCCCTTGTAAGAACTCCCGTGGGCCGGTTTATTAAGTTGATTGTGATCAACACACGGACCTCGTAGGCCCCCTTAGTGAGGTTCACGTTGACTCGGGGCAGGACCAATGAGATGCATGTGGATACCCTTGTGTATGCTGTGTGCACCTTCCGTAGCACAAAGTTACAACTACCATATCAGCCGATCACTGGACCGTGGACTGAAAGGACATTGTCACAAGCAGCGAGAGGGCCACCTCGTGAAGAGTTAACGCAAACCTCTCTGCGGGTCAATGTGGAGGGTGTGATGTACTTGAATGTATTCTGTGTTCTGATTCCGGTTGTATGTATTTACATATTGTTTCTGAGATATTATAGGCTTGATCTTTATAAAGACACAGCATTGTGCGCATATGCAAGAGAGGAATGTAGTGGATGGTAAATGAATGGTATTGTTTACAAGCACAGTATTAGACTGAAGAGGTATGGAATTAGAGAGGCCTTTACACACCCAGACACACACACACACACACACACACACACACACACACACACACACACACACACACACACACACACACACACACACACACACACACACACACACACACAAACATACATGCACACTCCCACAAAGTCTGCCTTGGATAAATCATGATTCACAGTGATGATGTCTATGTTTTCTGGTTTCGATTTGGATTTCAAACGATCTACTGTTGTCTTCATCTTTCACATACAAACAATCATAAATGATTTATCCCCATGTTACTTATTGTGTATAATACCAAACACTGGGGGAATGAGTGTCGAAAATGGCATATCTTCAAGAAAGCTACACATTAATATTTTTTGTTACAACAGGGAATGACATGGTAAAAATAAATGATGTAAGAGTCAAAGACACATACCAAGTTACTTGGTACGATGACTTCTTAAAACTGTTGTCGAAATCCAAGAACAAAGGTGGCGGTTCCGAACACCTTATATTAATTTTGAAAGTGGTTAGGTTGGATTGAATTGCAGTTCTTACGTTGACATGATCCTGAACTTGTGTGAATATCATCTTGAACGGCTGTTAACATGTCTGCTAGCTTTTCACTTGTTGGGATGTTTTTTCACGGTTTATGCAAAGTCCAACGCTGCTGGGTGTCTTTTTATTTTGTATTTACTTTTTACTTAACATGCATTGTAATATTACTGACCCATTAATAAATAATACGACCAATAATCAAAATGCAAGACAAATTCAAGTCAAGTGTGGAAAAGGGTATTGGGATCCTACTCTAATAGTTTTAGCATTACTATTATTATGAGTGTTATAATTACTATATGCAATACATCGACTGATTACCTGAGCTTCTTTCCAGTCAGTACAAAGGGGGCAACTAGTAACTAATGCTACAGTTTTATGTGCATAAGCCGTATGGTTTGGAGTACAACACAGCGAAGAACGAAGAGTGCGGATCCAACCGAATGCCTGCCAACCATTACAGGGGCAGTCATTGGTGGATCACCGATGCTCGCTAACCTTAAAACCATAAATATATTTTTCACACTCTGCTGCAAAAATTCCTTGAGCTTATGATAGTGAGTAAGCTGTAGCTCTGCAGTGTTTTCACTTGGAATGTTTCCTGCTGCGAAGGAAAAAGAACTGGCACGCATCGGACCTGCATGCACACTGAAGACAGTAGACTCCAATTATTGATCTATTTTACAGTGGCTAGAAACATGTAATATTGCAAAGAACGTTTTACTTAATTATACCCTTTATTGCAACTGTGATAGACAACAACACTAATTTCAAGTTTGACCTTTATTCAAGTTTGACAACCTAACACAATTACTTATTGGTGTCATTCTTCACAAAGAACTGCATAGACCCCCCTCCCATCCCAAGACAGGTTGTAAAGTCTGCTGTTACAAAGCATGTCGTAATTAACAAGCCATAAGATGCATTAGTGTATTGTTCTTTCAGGGATTTGATCTGTGAATGACTGGATGATGAGAAACCGGCTCCTGCTTTGTAATGCTCATCTCCCACCATTAAACCATTTTCTTTTTTAAGGATTCTTGATTTCATTTTTTTTTCTCAAAACAACTCAAAAAGGGATCTGGACAGATGGGAGATAAATATATTAAATGAAGACAGTAAAAACAATACTAGGGCATACAGCTCAAGGAATTGTCATGTTTATAAATAGTTTTTAATGAAATCCATATCATGTTCAATTCAAGTTTCTATTCTATTCTATTCTATTCTATTCTATTCTATTCTATTCTATTCTATACGTATTCCGTATTAGTCACGTATGTGGAAGCCAAGTATAAAAGCGTTATTACCCAACTTGAACTCTGACTGGTAAATGACAGCCAAGCATCCCTTCCGCCGTGACGTGTGGAGCCTGTGGAGTCTCAACTGAGACATAGTGCACTTCAAATGGGGACAGCTTTTTGTGTGTGCGTGCCTGCCTGTGTGTGTGTGTGTGTGTGTGTGTGTGTGTGTGTGTGTGTGTGTGTGTGTGTGTGTGTGTGTGTGTGTGTGTGTGTGTGCCTGCCTGCGTGCGTGCGTGCGTGTGTGTTTGCCTGTGTGTGAGTGTGTGCGTGCGTACTGCATGTGTGTGTGTGTGTGTGTGTGTGTGTGTGTGTGTGTGTGTGTGTGTGTGTGTGTGTGTGTGTGTGTGTGTGTGTGTGTGTGTGTGTGTGTGTGTGTGTGTGTGTGTGTGTGCGTGCGTGCGTGTGTGTGCGTGCGTGCGTGTGCGTGTGTGTGTGTGCCTGCGGCTCGGGGGCTTCTGCACACATGGCGCTGCCTCTCGGGGTCCTCCCTCACTATAAAATACTCCGACGCAGCGGCTTTCACTACACCGCTAAGGACACTCCTCTCGCTCTCATTGGGCAGTTCCCCCACTGTGGATGCGGGCGCCCCCCTGAACTAATAACTATAACCCTTGCCCAGTCTTCAGGTTGTCGAACTATCTTTCTTCTCTTATTCAGAATTAAATTATAGAAACACGGCACGTTGGAACTATCGTCTTACTACATCTGTCGCTCAGGACAACCGAGGCTATACAGTAAAAGAGTCATAGCCTCGAAGAGACGCGCCCATTGTTTAGAGTGATTGGCGCGCAGAACGTAATAGGCTATGATGTTGATGTTTGACCAAGTGCTCAGTAGCAGTCTTCCATGAGTGTTGCGTGTCAGTGTCCGTCATCCTGTGCAAGTAATCAGAGTAATGGAACACGTTCCTACCGCGCCACCGGCAACGTGTCCACGCAGGTCCAGCATGGACAGATCAGAAGCGGTACCTCTCGGGATTTATTCGACTCCGATTCAGGACATAATCAAAATGGAAATCCCTAATTACAAGTTGAAAGAGGCATTTGAAAGCCAGAAAGAGATAGAAACCTCATCAAACGTGTACGAGAACCCCAAAGCAGACCCTGAACACGCGTGTTGCTGCAGCTGTGTCTCTCGCCTGTCCAAGTTGGTGCCGAAGGTCTACCAGGATGAGATAGTCCACATCCTGAAGCTGGCTGGACCGGTGGTAAGGTTCTTTAAGACACTATTATCATTTGCTCTGTAAAACCAGGCTGAATCGTATAATTATTATTTTTATGATTTTTTTGGTATTTTTAACTAACAATACGACCTCGTTTACTGTCTGGGATTGAAAGAAAATGAGGGATTTCTTCATTGTGAAACTACTATTAAAATCAAGTTTATTGTTTAAACGTTGTTGGTTAACTGTTTGATGATGATCTAATTTCGCATTTCGTCATGCTCATTGGCGTGAACGGGCCTAATTGTTTCTAAACTAATAATGAAACGTTTCTTTTGGACAGTAATGTCATTTGCTCTGTAAAACCGGCTAAATCGTTTAATTATATAGGCCTATATATATTTCTTTCTTTTTTTTTCTTTTTCTTTTTAACTAACAATACGACCTCGTTTACTGTCTGGGATCGAAAGAAGAGGAGGGATTTCTTCATCGTGAAACTACTATTAAAATCAAGTTTACCTTGTTGGTTAAATAGGGCATACTTGTTTCTAAACTAATAATGATGCAACGTTTTCCTTGTAGATGGTGTCTCAGATGATGGTGTTCCTCATCAGCTTTGTCAGCACAGTGTTCTGTGGTCACATGGGGAAGACAGAGCTGGCCGGCGTGGCCTTATCCATCGCGGTGAGATTGTTTTAGTATCTGTATGTGTTAATCCCATAGGTTAATCCCTCATTCCGTGTTATTCCATTCTGAACACGATTGTCATTGGAAACTAAGTTGTTGCAGTGTAGTAATAGTATGGCACCTGGCTCTGCCCACTCATTGGTGCCCGACAAAGACCTCTTATATCACCAGGTTATTATGAACCCAATGGGTCATTTCAAGGGCACAGATTTAACATCATACTGCAATTACAAAGGAAGGATGGCCCACAGACACTGGAAATCATTGATTCATCGTGATGTTGGTTCAAGGAACCACAAAAGTGATGTTTAACCAGAGTGACCCGAATACTACATTTTCTAGATCATGTTTTCTGCGTTGAGCTGACTCATAGCATGTAGTTCTATCGCATGACTTGATACTTCACCCTAACACCTTTTCTATTGATTCCAGGTGATCAATATCACCGGTATTTCCATTGGCAGCGGTATGGCGTCGGCCTGTGATACGCTCATCTCCCAGGTACTATATCCACAACACAGCGGCATGTGGCTGAAAAGGTAGAGCAGGTTGGCTGGTAACCGGAAGGTTGCTAGTTCGAGCCCCGGCTCTTCCTAGCGGAGTGTCGATGTGCCCCTGAGCAAAACACCTCACCCTGACTGCTAGCGACGAGCTGGCTGTTGCTTTGCATGGCAGACACCGTCGTCGGTGTATGGGTGAATATTAGGCAATATTGTAAAGCGCTTTGCCTGACCACTGGTTAGAAAAGCGCTATAAAACCGCAGTCCGTGTATCAACTACAACGCCTATCCTTCAGTTCACATCCTTCACCTAACAACCGGATCTCCCGACCCACGGAAACGGGCACAAACAACAGCGTTCACACTGTTTACGCTGGGATCCAGTTTGTTTTCTTGTCCCTGGATCCCCGTGGTGTGAGAGGGTGTGATGGCGGTTGACCTCAGCTCTGCCTGGTGTGGTGTTGCGGTCTCGGTGCTCTTCCTCTGCAGACCTACGGGAGCGGGAACCTGAGGCGGGTGGGAGTGATCCTTCAGCGGGGCATTCTGATACTGCTGCTGACCTGCTTCCCCTGCTGGGCCCTGCTGGTCAACACCGAGCCCATCCTCCTGCTGGTGAAGATGAGCCCGGAAGTAGCCAGGTTAGCCGCTCGCTAAAGGCTCCGCTTGAAGCCTGATTAGCCTAGCTTTCTTATGGAGTTTGAGTCAGTGGGAGTTGGGTAACATCACAGAACATGAAATAAAACAGAATCATAATTAGATTGATTAATATCTCTTTAATTAACGTGTACACTAAACTTGACTGTGAATACCACATTATAATAATAGTGCCACACTGAAGTTTCCAAAATAATAAATGGCATTCTCGTTGAAGGATAGCTCTATGCTTGCTAGAGGGTGAATGATTCTTACTCTCGTTTCACTTTTTTACTTTCCCACCGACCCCGCTGAAGTCTCTCACAGTTCTACGTGCAGATCTTCATGCCCGCCCTGCCGGTGAGCCCTGCATTCCTCTTAATGTCAGAGTCTTCACTTGGCTCCTTCCACTCTCATTACAGACCTATAAACCTGTTCAGTGATTTGGCTCCTGATTTATATCCTCCATCTTGTCTTTCTAGGCTGCCTTCATGTACCAACTACAGGCCCGCTATCTTCAGAATATGGTACGCAGTTTGGACACAAAGCACTGGTTTTATATGCGTTGTTTTGATATTCATGGTGATTTATTATTGCGGTCGTAGGGTATTATATGGCCCCAAGTGATAACGGGACTTATAGGAAACATTCTCAACGCCATCATCAACTATGTCTTCCTCTTCCCTCTTGATATGGGCGTCGGGTGAGTGTTCACATCACAGTGTAGATCTTTAATAATGACATATAATAATAAAAGTAACATCCAACAACCAAATTGCCTTGATGGAAGTATCACTTTCCAATCCTCAACAACGTACATTTTGAGTTTTCATCACCTCAGCAGAATGAACAAAAGTCTGTAGATGAACCTCAAACACTCCCTGCCTTCCCCTCTGTGTCTCTAACATCCGCCTGTTGCTCCCTTCTTCAACACAGTGGCTCTGCAGCAGCCAACGTGATCTCCCAGTACGTGCTGGCCGTGTCCCTCTTCGTCTACATTAACTGCAGGGGACTACACAAGACCACATGGGGAGGTGAGCTGTTTGGCCCTTTTCTGGCTGAGACTTCACTGACTTCATTCGATCTTTTCGGAGGGAGAAAGCCAGAGATGGCGGTTTAACATGGTTATTATGCTATAATAAGAGTTGTCCTGTGTATCGAAGGGTTTTTGTAGATAATCCTGAAGTACACTCCTGTAGTAATTACTGCTCTGTTAGGAATCCCTCATGTCAAAGGTTTGGAGCTGTTGTTCCACTCTTTTCTGGTGCGAGTACCAACAGCAGACCAACGTTTTACAACAGGGAGCACTATACAATCTCCCACGGGGGTACATCAGATGTCCCAAGCCATTGTGTAGGTCACATACGATACAGAGCAGAACCACATCAGGTGTAGGCTGGTGGTGGTCGAGGGTGAATTCTTCCCAGCACGCTTAACTTTGCAGAGTGGTTGCGATAGAAGGTCTTAAATTGAGCAGTGCACGTGCATTTGATTGGACCGCGTTAGCTCACGGTTGATAGGGGGCACATGACTAGAGGGTGTAATGTGATGTACATTCGGAGCTTGGCGTTTATCAAATCTAACTCTTGGGTCTTTGATTTGTTGTTCAAAGTGTTTTCGTTTTGAACCTTACCCTGTTTAATGTTTGACAGAGCTTGATAAAATCAATAATGTCACTCTAACTCTAGTGATGCTTCTCTGGAGAGAAGGTGACATCCTTCCCTGCAAAGTAATGTTTGATTTGACAGCACAATGATTGTATCATTGTGCTGTCAAATCAAACCAGTAAATCATTACTGAAGTATCCTAGCTATCTTTGTTTTATTTGGGGAATGGGTTAATCTAGCAAATGTAAGTGCAAGTGTAAGTTTCAATGAACTAGTTCCTTACTATACCGAAATCGTTGTACTGTTGCCCTTGCTTCTGACAAATTTCCATATTAAGTCGCTTTGGATAAAAGCGTCTGCTAAATGTAAATGGAAAGTATAAAATCTGTATTTTTCCCTGAGCAAAATGATTGTTAAAAGAGGTTGGTACATAATCTCTTAGACTTAGTTTAGTTGTAGTTATTCTTTCTCCCATCCAAAACAACCTACTTGACCCTTTCAGTCTATATCTGACCCTTGTGGGTTACAGGTTGGTCCCAGGAATGTCTGCAGGAATGGGGTCCCTTCATCAAGCTGGCCATTCCCAGCATGCTCATGCTGTGCCTGGAGTGGTGGATCTTCGAGCTGGGAGGGTTCCTGGCCGGCCTCATCAGTGAGCAGGAGCTGGGAGCTCAGTCAATCGTTTACGAACTGGCGACGTTGTCTTACATGGTGATTCCAGTGAAGCATTACTTCTTTCGCGAATCAGCATGACACAGCTTTTGTTGTACCTCGGTCCACCTGGGCCTAGCTCAGGGATGAGTGACAAGTCACCAAAATTGATCAAATCTCAATAAAGCAAATAATTACGTATAATATATATATATATTAAAAGGAAAATCAAGATGGGCTGTGATTTAAACCCACCCATACCTGCTGTATTCTAGCAGTAATGAAGCTGCGTTGCATGCAAAGAAATTAGTAAAATTTTCACTTGGTTACGATCCAATTTACACACACTGGATATCTAAATATGTCATGTGTTTCCACAGTTCCCTCTGGGATTCGCGGTGGCGGCCAGTGTGCGTGTTGGGAACGCTCTGGGTGCTGGGAAAGTAGAGCAGGCCAAGCTGACCAGCAAGGTGGCCATCGTCTGTGCAAGTACGTCCGGCTAAACTACTTTATCAGGGTGTCTGGATCCTCTTCACTGAAAGATTCTGCTTATTGGTCTATTCTGCAGTGTTCTTTTTGGGCCCACTGGGGCTTGGGGAGTTTCTCTTGGCTTATTGAGTTCTTAAACAACCTTATTTATGGTGTCTGTACCTCACCATGCGTTGAATGAGCTCGCATTACGCTGCGACCAGGGAATTTGTAGTTGATAGAAGTGTGCAAAGTATACACAATATGAACCCCAAACTGCTAGAACAAAGCCAAAGTTTACCGTTAATATGTCGCAACCTTCCTTGGTTTACGTGTTATACATTTATTTTAAATGTCAATCTTAACTTCCAAATTGTAAGATAGTGTTTACAGAATATAACTAAATATGAATGCTGAATTACCCCCCTTCGATGACTCCTATAACTTCCACCTTTATTCAAAAGTGTCTCATAACATGTTGTTCATCAAAGTATCCAATACTTTCATAGCTTAACTAACATTTGATTTCTTGCTACAGTGATAGTCTCTGTTTTCGTTGGAGCTACTCTTGGTATCCCAAAAGATTACGTTGGCTACATTTTCACCAAGGATCGGTAAGTACGAAGAACCTTAACCGTGTTCAAAGGTACGAGGTGCCAAATCGTTACACCTGCTTCTACCTTCCAATGTACCATAATTGTATTGGCTGTTGCAAATAGGTGTTGGGACTCATGAGCACGACTTGTGTCGACAGGCAGGTAGAATCAGAGAGTGTGGTCTTTACTGGAGGCAATGGTTCGGTACACGGGAGGGCAGTGGCAATCAGGGCAAAGGTAGACAGAAGAGTCGAGGGGTTGATGCGGGTGAGCGGACATTTAATGGAACACTGGGAGACTAATGCAGGAACACTGGGAGACTAATGCAGGTAGGGACGCTCGACACGGAGGTACTCGGACTAACTGGCACAGAAGGAGGGAAACACATTGCCTTAAATCCACTAGTAGGGGAGAGGTAATGAGGGACAGGTGAAAACAATTAACGTGACGCGGAACACTGACGTGCGGCGAAAACACGGGGGAAGGGAGTGACGTGGAGCAGCGTGGGACGGGACAATAACCCTACTCGCTCTCTACGTTGTAGAGGACGTAGCTCAATTATAGCAGCTTGCTACAAGATTTCAGAACATAACCAGGAATACTTGACCTTATGATAGTGAACCATGACACAACCGGGAGTCTTTGACCTTATGATAGTGAACGATAACATAACCAGGAGATGTTTGACCTTGTGATAGTGAACGATAACATAACCAGGAGATGTTTGACCTTATGATAGTGAACGATAACATAACCAGGAGATGTTTGACCTTATGATAGTGAACGATAACATAACCAGGAGATGTTTGACCTTATGATAGTGAACCATATGTATTGGATTTTGCCATTTAGTCAAACTCCAATACCAGACAAAATCCAATGCCACCATTCTTCTCGATGCACCTTTACTCCATACATTTGTACTGTGTTTCCGCATCGTCGCCACCAGCTAACAGAACTCTCTCTCTTTGCTTGTATCCATAGAGGCATTATTGACAGGGTCGCTGACGTCATGATCATATACAGTTGCTTCCACCTGATCGACTGCATAGCGGTGAGGAACGGACTCGCTCAACACAGGGGCCACAAGGCTCAGCCAATCGGAGGGACCCTCTGTAATTTCCTTCCGTTATGTGTCCTTACATTTACATTCAGGGCATTGAGCAGACGCTTTTTATCCAAAGCGACTTACAATAAGTACATTTGTCAGAAGAAAGAGAAAACAACAATATAGTGCTGTCGGTACAGTACGTATGTTCATAGAAACAAGTGCCAAGCACCAACAATGGTTAGGTTAACCCATTCCCTGTATACGTCAAAGAAGGCTAGCATAAGATGCTAAGTACTATTTTTGCAGTGCAAGGACGTACAACATACAATAGGGGCATAAGAGGGGTGTGTGTGTGTGTGTGTGTGTGTGGGGGGGGGGGGGGGGGGGGCGGTAAGGTGTCCTGTGCACAGTATGTTGATGGCATGGCGATCTGTGTTGTGTTTCCCACAGGGTGTGACGGGGGGTATAATCAGGGGGGCCGGGAAGCAAAGCATAGGTGCCCTCTGTAACTTTGTGGGTTACTATATCATCGGCTTCCCCATCGGGGTGTCCCTGATGTTCGCCGCTCACATGGGCATCGTGGGTTAGTGGGAAGAAACTGCAACACACCCGCCGATCCAATCATCCAATCATAGGCCCAATCCCATTTCTACCCCTTACGCCTTACCCCTTCCCCTTCCCCCTTCAAAACAAGGGGGAGGGGTAAGGGGAAGGGGTAAGGGGTAGAAATGGGATTGGGCCTATGATTCAACCTGTGATGACACAAAGGAACATTCTCACAAGGTTTTTCTTTTCTCCCGTTGCCTCCCTTTCAGGACTGTGGACGGGACTTTTGTTTTGCGTGGCGATACAGGCCGTCTTCTTTCTGATTTTCCTGTCTAAACTGAACTGGCAGAAGGCCAGCGATGAGGTGAGGTTGTAGAGCCGGACTCAAGCTATCAGCATATTACCCCCCCTCCCCCCCCCCCCCCCCAAAATTACTACTGCAGTGTACACTGAAACGGCTGTTCTGTCATGCATGTTGAAGCCGCTGCTCTTAGATACATGTCGGACCCACTGTTCTTACATGATTTGCGAAACCGCCGTTCTTACCTACATGGTGAACATGGCTGTTCTTACATGATTGGTAAAACCGCTGTAACACATGCAGTTACCTACATGCAGACATGCCCGGTGAGACCACTCTTATGACATTCATGCTGAAACCCTGTTCTTGATGTCAATGAACAGGCACTCGTGAGGGCTGGAGTCCAGAGAGTGGAAATAAAGGACGAGATCGAGATGGAATATGAAGGTAATCAAAGACATCTCGTTGTTTTATCTGTCTGACTCTTGGTGAAGCAGCTTATACACGACAACGTACAACTCTTTTTGCTTTGATTTTTCTAACGACGCCGTTCAAATTTGGCAACCGTGCGTTCCTTGTTCAGATGTAGGCCCGGGCGCCCCCCAGCTCAGTCTGAGCCCGGAGGAGGGGGAGACGGCACCGACCCCGGACATCAAGGTGGGCGGGGCCACCACGGTGGGCGTGGTACTGACCGGCAGACAGCTGATTCTACGCCGCGGTCTGACCCTGCTGCTCGCCGTCTCCTCTTTGGTGGTTGCAGTCCTCCTGAAGTATCTGTTCGTTTCCCTGCTCGGATAGTTGCAACCACCACAACAACTACTTTCTGCTTCTGATCCTATAGGGGTGTGTGTGTGTGTGTGTATGTGTGTGTGTGTGTAGAGACAGACATTTATGGTGGAAGTCCAAGCCTGGATTGAGTTTTTTGACTAACATACTCAAACAACATCATCCATGAACGGTAATGTTGTTTTACATCTGAACGTGCCATACCCAAATAAAACATCAAAATTCCAGCGTTCTATTCTCTCGCCAGTTGAGGGATGCCTCTATTTATATGGGGCTAATTTGTGACGCTATGGAAACGCCCTGGACAATGTTTTACCAAACGGCCCCTAGATGGTGCTAGAGCACAAGGCAAATGCAATTGCCGGTGAGTGAAGACCATGACGTGAATGCAATTCCTCAATTAATATTTATCGTAAAGTTGGTTAACACAATTTGCATAAAGCCAGAGTAAATTCCCAACCTGTTCTGGCTTCTTGTTGCCTGGTAAAATGATGGTAAAATTATCATTTGCTTGCGTTGCCATGAACATAACATGAACAACAGATAATATAACCTATGTGAATTTTATGAAATTATTGTAAAAATCAATTATTAAGTGTTAGCTACAATCATACCAGAATTGATCATGACAGGAGACTATATGGGATCCATTGAGGATGTGGGATTTTTTGTGGTGTAGATAGGTTGTTGTACTGCATGTATGTTTATATGTGTTGTTATTTATTTTATGTGGACCCCAGAAAGAATAGCGACCGCAGCTGTGGAAGCTAATTGGGATCTGAATAAAGATAAAGGATTATCTTACATTTCTAACGGATCGGGAAAATATATGAACGTTTGTTCTCTGCTATGAGCTCTGCAGGTTGTCCATGATGTTAAAATGCATGCGACCTGAGAAGGGAACAGGTCATCAGTGGCGGGGTAGAAGCTAAGGCCACTCCCCGAGTCCATAGGAGGCCCTTTGTAGTTAGGAGGCTGCTTCCTCTTCTCTAGGGGTTTTCGCCCTGGTGACAGTCAACCCGAGTTGTCAAGACGGCCAGAGTTGATGTGGTTTATGTTACAGTCATGCCTTTTGGTTTGTATTTGGAGAATAATATGTGGTGGCATAATCTGGGCAGCGGTGTAAACAGATGCTGTATTCAGCTGACGTCATTCAAGAGCTGCAAGAGGATGCTTGTAGTATTCAGCGCGCGCCACTAGAGGTCAGGCTAGTCATGAACAGAAAGGGACCGGCCAGCGACCTGAGAGTACTGACATTTTTGTTAAAAAAATAAATAAGTCTCAACCACCTTTGAGATTATCTTTGGAAAAATAAGTGAGAGACCAGCCGGTCAACGTGAGATAAAGATACGTGCACCATTTGCCTGAATAAATGTAGCTAACCAGGGTTATATAGGCCTATGGAAACATTTGCACAGAGGTCAAATCGTCTAGAACAGTGGTACTGATTTTTTTTTTGATATTGTGGCACCATTGTTAGTTCATGAAAATCCTTTTTAACCGTACCTTCATCCTTTTTACCAGAGAGCATCTGCTACTCATATCAATAAAGACCCAGTGACCGTATTCAAACTACTCGCTTGTAGGCAGTTTGCTCGTGGTTGTGAAAGTCGGTTTGACTATGTGGGCCCTAAAACCATTTAAATAATCGATTCACCTTTTTATAAATGCACCATCATCCATCGCAAACATGAGGCAGTTGCAGCTGGCACGTGGGTTGTATTCTTGCAATAGAGTAATTTATATAGATATATCCGCACTTATTATTAGTAAATTATTAATAATATAAATATAGATTAATTTATAAGTATAGTATTATGGCTTGTCATTTTTTATTTAAAAAATAGCCTTGCTTTGTGCAGTCCATTATATGTTTTTCATTGTAAGGTTTTCCATTGAAGCCCTTCTTGCTGCAACGATTGTGTACAAAGGGTGCGATGGCATTCTCTGCTCGGCCACCGCCTATGAAGGCCTTTTTATGAATGCATTACCCTTTGCATATGATGTGCTCCGCATTAGAGGTCTGGATGATGACGACGATGATTAAGGGGCGCCCCTCAAGCAAAAGGTTGGGACCCCCCGATGTTCTCGTTTATGAGGAAGCAGTCCAATCTCGTGCTACCAGTGTCAGTGCCCTACAGATGGTATCTCCGTTCCCAGACACCAGCTACACCCCCCAGGGCACGTCACCCACCCGTTGGGTGCCTCTGGGTGCCTTGCAAATCAACATCTTAACCCGATACGATAATAAATCTGATTTATTATAATAACACGGTGATTGTCTACTTATTTCTCTTGTTTAGCATTATATATGACTAGGTGTTATTTTAGATCCTTTCTTTATCGTATACATATCAATGCAATTCGAGAAGTCTTTTGGATACACAATTGAAATAAGCACCCTGGTTATTGTGTATACGCGTTACAAACGACTACCTCCAAACAGTGAAGCTTGTCGGAGCAGTAGCCTAACCCGTGATATCTATTTTATCTGTCGTCCATCTTCTTTAAACCCTCCCTATCAGTCAGCACGTCCTAAAAACAATTGAGTCAGGGTCACGCAACACACAAACAAAATGCCTAAATGTTTATCATAGTCAGCTCGCCTGCAGTGCTGCAACAAGGACAGGAGCTATGTTTGGTGGTGACATGGCGGCACTCTTACCCCCTGGATCATGGCGTCTTGCCACCGGCAACTCTACACCACACAGAGGGGAGACGCAAATAGGGTTGCAGCCTGGTGGGTTAAGAGATAGTTGAACAGCTCAAATGTGAGTGCACCGATTTCGAACAGTGCCAGTGTGTGACCCCATAACCTTAAGCCCACTGTGAACGAGTGAGTTGTAGCAGGACAGCCTGACACCAGATAAGTAGCCCAAGGTGTGGTCGTAAACATATAGTAATAGACCCCCTGCTGAGAGAGCTTGGTAATGTTGGCCATGTTTAAAGCCATTCTACACCGTTTGATACATTGAATCTCTGGATGTCACTGTTGGCAACCTAACATCTTATTGCCTGTTTAGTGTTTAGACACAGTAATTCCATTAACGTAAAGCATGGTATAGCAAATGCAACATTATTTTTCAGCACATAGAGTGTCTAAAGTTGGAGGGGTAGTAATCTATGGTAGATATTGAAATCTTTTTACGTCACCAAAAAGTGCAAGATAAATTCTGATGTCACGTATAATACCGGAAGCTAGAAAGAGCTTTCTAGTGTGACCTGGTGGTAAGTTGGTCACTTAATATGAAGAGGGAATGAAGGAATAGAATGTACTGAAGTGTAGGACATGATTTTCACAAAGTTTCACAGTTCCAACAAATTGTGTGCGTGTGTGTGTGCGTGTGTGCGTGTGTGTGTGTGTGTGTGTGTGTGTGTGTGTGTGTGTGTGTGTGTGTGTGTGTGTGTGTGTGTACATGACATTTATGGATGTTGATTCAAGGAACAGTCCATTCGCAAAATGAATGGCTAACTCCATTACATTTTAATTATATAGCCTACATATTTTTATAGCTTCTTTACTGGACAATGTTGCTGAAAGTTTTGTTTTGGACAGAATTAATGTTTAAATTAACTATCTGGCTGCAAGATTAATTGATTCCTTTTGCCTGAGTAATTAATTAATATTTTTATAATTGAATAGTATTTTAAAGCTCATATCCTATAGGCCTAGAGAAAAAAATAGGGTTAGTATAATTATATTTAAATTATTAGAATTATTTTATCTATGTATTTGTTTATTTATTTATGCCGTTCACTCGTCATATAAAGACGTCAGCCCTTCTTTATCAATATTTATTAATATATATAAAAATATTAACAATGTGTCAAAAAGTCGTTTTCCCAATAAACAAGTGTTTCTCAAATAACACATTGAAGCCCATGTATTCTCTCGGTTATGAAACCCAAACGATAAGCGTCCTCAAAATACGATCTATTTAACGTTAGGGCCTTTCGATTCTTTACCGTTCACCGTGGAGGCTGCGCGCGCACAGCTGCGCGGGCACGTCTTCAGTGATGGATGAAGACCAGCGGCAGCCATATTGGTTGTAGTCCACAATTATTGGGATGAAATATTAAGGTAAGATTGAATCGCCACAATCTAGCTATCTCAAATAATTTAACATGGATGGTTATTTGCACAGAAAATATACTTGAATATATATACATATATATATCAGGGACCCTATATTTTCCTTAAATGGGTCACCTTCCGTCTAACCGTCTAACCCAGCGTAGTTGCCGCCAGTTAGGCAACTTTTCAATTAGGCTTATGAATATCTCATGAAGCTGTTAATATTACATCTAAGTTAAATCACAGCTTAATAGGGGTTTGCTAATTAACGGCTTAGCCCAAACGTCATATATTTGAACGACCACAAATTAACGTCCGTGCTTGTGTAGGCCCTATACGAGGATGTGGCGGGCGGCTCTAATTGAGTGCGCCTGCGCCACAAGCCGTACATCGTCACTGAGCAATGACTGCTGCTGTTTTACCAAGTACAGCAGCATAGGAATGTTATTGGTTGTTGTTTTGTGTTGGTCAATGTTCAGTAATTAATCGTGAAATTTGTAGATGGGTTTGAAACTGCATTTGTTGTGAGACTTGGCAAAACAACGTTGTAATTTGGCTACGTTACAGTATATTTACGTTTATTTTAGAGATAACGTTACTATAACTCTCTGGAGTCATGACTTAAGTGTTCCAATATCCATATTATCCGTACTTACTAGCCTAAGTTTGAGTACGTAGGGCGTTCCGATCCAGGTCGGGCGAAAATAAGTGTACTGAAAGGCCCCAGATGTTGTACTCAAAACGGTCAAATCGCGAAGTGTTTAGCGATGTACACTTTTCGTACTCAACGGCAGCCAATCTTAGCTACGTAGCGGAAGAGGGCAGAGCCAGACTGAGCCAACGTCGGCGCATTTTCCCCATAGCCCACATTAATAGTCATTTTGTAGTTTTTATAGTTATAGCTGCTAGGCGTAAAGAGTTCACCGTTCAAAGCGGGATGTTTATTGCGGGGGAGGAGCCGCGGCGGCAGTCGTGATCCTAATTTCCGGTTAGTGCACCACGGAGTACTCGATTTGGAACAACACTGACATCTGAATATTAGCGCATTTAGTGAGTGCGGATATTGTGTACTTCGTTTAAATGTACTGATGGAAGTATGGATATTGGAACACGGGTCGCCAACAAAAAATCCCAGGATGCAATATGTTGTAAACGCCCTTAGGACGGATTTGACCCACTGCCAGTCAATTCGTTAAAGGTCTACGTCCAAAAAGATAAAAAGAAAATCATATAAATTCAAAATAAGCAAATGACAAAGCTAACACCATATATATCTGTGCTAGCCAACCTTGGGATCAGGTGTCTGCTGCTCACCTTGAGGTCACCTGATGGGCAAAAGGGTCAGGGGCTGCTTTAAGGAGCCTAGCTTGTGTGGTGGTGTGGTATGCACACACATGCATTAGGATGTTAATGTAACCGAAAGATGCATGATGTAAATTGGGGTGGATTTCAGACCTGGGCACCACTGCCATATCAGTTCCTGCATCATATATCTCCTGTGTGGCTAGTCGCATAATGTAAATACATTTTACCGACAGGAATATTATTAAATGAATAGTGTATATCAACAACAACGTACTCGCTTCTTATTAGATGTTTTCTTATATCTAGAAGCAGGATGTTTGTATCGTTAGACCATCCTAATATTCAAGTCTGTGTTTCAAAAACGTAAAGTTCTTCAACTTCAAAAACTTCAGAAACAGTTGATGAACTTGTGAGGTCGGATGTTTTCTCCAGGCTACCGGATCGTTGAAGTCTACGAAAACGCATTGTTTGACTTGGCATGTATGATTCACTTTAGCCAATATGATATATGTTGAAATTGCAAAAGTTACCTTTACAGCATTTTATCCCAATCTGCCTCAAAGTTCTGCCTCCTCAAAAAACTTCAATATGTCCAGAACTCAGCTGCACGCCTCCTCACTGGTACCCGCTCCAGAGAACACATCACACCTGTCCTCCGTGAACTCCATTGGCTTCCAATTAAACACAGAATCAACTACAAAATCTTACTCATCACCTACAAGGCCCTCAACAGCCTAGCCCCCCCCTACCTTGCCGACCTCCTCCATCACCACGCCCCCTCCCGATTCCTCAGGTCCAATTCTGCCAACCTGCTACAAGTTCCACGGACTGAGCGACGGACTTGGGGTGATCGGGCCTTCTCAGTTGCTGCCCCCACCCTTTGGAATTCACTCCCCTCCCACATCAAAGTCTCTCCAACCCTCTCTTCTTTCAAATCTGCCCTCAAAACATACCTTTTCACACTAGCCTTCCCCACCTAACTCCCACCTTATTCTTCATGTTTAACCTCTGTTTTTCTTTTATTCCTAGTCTGTCTTACATAGTTTTGATAGGGCAATATGTAAAGCGTCTTAGAGTACCATATTAAGCGCTATATACATTTCATTTATTATTATTATTATTATTAAAGTGGGCAACGGCAGAGCTCATCTAACTAATGACTTTGTCTCGCTCAGCTGAAGGATAATGTACAGCCTGATCAGCCAGCACCACGTCCATTAAATTCTGGTACATTGCTTTAGATTCCTGGTAATAGGAAGTATCTCATGGACATAATACTGTCGTTTCACTGGGTGATCGGGTTGGCTTGCGGGTTCTATTCACATTCTAGTTGTCTGAACTCTAGTTACTGTCCTTTATGTGGTAGACAATGATTTGCAGCAGTCACGAGAAACTGGTTTGACAGCATTCAAGCACTTATTTCTCAATCACTATTCTTCATTATCTCCTGAATCAATTTATTTAGTCATGGCTGTATGTTATGTTGTAACAACTCACTTGTTTGAAAAGAGATACAGTTACCCATAGGAAATGAATGTATTTTTCAAGGCAAGATCTACATTCCCTGATCATTGCAGGCATTTCAGTGGTTGGGATAGATGATGCATGTTACTATTTGGTATTGAAATTAGGTATTTAGAGGTTTCCAAATTAAATTCTTATTTTTTGGATTGCCGTTTACGAATTTCGGGATGATTGCTCAACAACGTATTTACCCCACTCATTCTAATCTAGTGGTTGAACTAGATTAAGGACACACCAACACTTAAGCTCCAACAAGAGAAGAGATCAGGAAATGTTTGAGAATACAGGACCATTTCTCCTCTCCAGCAGAATGAGCTTTGTTCATGTGTGTATAGTATATATTAATTATATTTATTTTAACATAAAGTATGTTTTTTTTATGTTAAGAAACGTACCTCCTTATGTGAATGCGTCAGTTTCTGTGTGTGTGTGTGTGTGTGTGTGTGTGTGTGTGTGTGTGTGTGTGTGTGTGTGTGTGTGTGTGTGTGTGTGTGTGTGTGTGTGTGTGTGTGTGTGTGTGTGTGTGTGTGTGTCTGTGTGTGTGTGCGTGTGCGTGTGCAGTAGCTCACACTGATAGGGATGGGGCTGCTGCCCCTCAAAGTGAATTGTTTACCTGTCCATCCAACATTCAAATCCAAATATGGTCACGGTGAAATGCATCTCAGATTGCTTCTGTCCTGTCAGAGATTGGCCAGATATTCCTGCTCAGATGTATACAATCCATACTTTAGACCGTTACTAGCACACTGCAGGTCTGCTACTCCCTCTTAGCAACGCACGCACACACACACACACACACACACACACACACACACACACACACACACACACACACACACAGACACAGACACAGACACAGACACAGACACAGACACGCACGCACGCACACCATCCATATTCACATACATTTTAAGAACATAGGTACTTTGTTGAGATGTTAAACAACTGTTTGCTGTCATGAAATGATATGGCCTTAATTCCTCATGCGGTCTTCTTTTTTAGACCATGTAAATAAGAACTGCATCGGCAGTCCGTGGCATCTTGAAGCTGAAACAGGAAGACCCCTGGACTCCATCAAAAAAATACGGCAATTAATGAACCAATCAGACGCTCCGGAACGCCACAACAACATCTCGTCTGAACAAAGACAAAGAGGGCCTTTGAGGAGGGGCGAGCAAGCACAGAAGGAGGTAGGCATTTCACGGAGAGGTCGAGAAAGGCTCTTTTGTCATATTCGAATGCATGGGTATATTGGTATGGAACACACATTATACAGGATGGCTCGAAGCAGAAGACAGAATGTGCCCGTACAAGTCCCATTCGATCTTGCCGGCCTGAATTCCTGCGTAAGATGAGCATGTGAACTTGGTCTTTCATGCCGTGTTTGGTTTATTTTTCTTTCCCTTGTTACTGTTAGAAGTAATACATCTGTGGGAATAGAGTCATAGTGTTGTGTGATCCAAGAGTTTTCTATGAAAACACTTTCAATCTTGCTGAGCTCCTACACTGGTTTCAGTCACTGGTTCAGTCACTCTAAACCTCCCTATTTAGAGACTGCACCCAGGTGAGCGGTATCTGATATCTCATTTAGAGATCTCATTCAACCGTAGCAGGTTTAATTCTTCTCTCATGGTCAGGGTCCTAACTGCTTTGGGACTTTGTAGTGTTACTATTTCATGCACAATATTATTAAGTTAATATTAAGTTTCCGTATTAAGATAGTATTAAGTTTCATCGCTATGGCGTATGTCTTCTTTCTTCCTTTTTTCCTCTGCATTACCCTTACCCTTTATAACTCAAAACGTTGCCAACGTTTGTGGGCCCGAATTTTTACTTGTTGCTCGAACACTGTTGAACACTTTTAGGCTGAAACAAATCATTTTTATAAATAGAATACGAAGAAAAAAAATAGATAAAAATGAATTAAACATTCCTACAAAGAGTAAACACATTCTTTCTTTGTGCTGAAGACACATGATATAGGGGTATTATAAGTCAGCTTTTGTTTGTTAATTGGAAGGGTGTCCTTTAATCGAGTCCCTCTCCATTTTAACTCCCATTCACCTCCAGTACTTTTCCACTACTCACGCGGGGGTATCGGTGTGTCAGGAAGTCAGCCAATAGCCCCGCCCCTTCTAGGGCTGGTTCTACCGGTGGCATGCATGTTCCGTTTGGAGGTTACTGGGTGTACACGAGCTCTCCGTCTTGAGGGGCAGCGAGCAGCGTTAGGCCTAGGTGTTCGCTCAGCTGCACTGTTTGTCATAAATATTATCAACATGTATCAGTTGTCAAGGCTAATCAGGGTATGATATATGCATGATATATGATATATTGAACCTGCACTTTAAAACGTTCGTACCTTTTAATTGCAATGCCAGGATATTTGTTCACACTTATTTAAAAACAAAATCTCTGGTGCAACAGTTTGACGTGGTGAACAGGAATATAATTGTGCATAATTTCAAATGACAAACATTGCTCCATTGAAAGATATTCAGGAAAAACTGTGAAAAAAATTGTAGAACCACTTCCTTACCTAGGCAATATATTACACAAGTGGTCTGCAAGAGAAATGTAATTGAAATGTTTGTTTATTTATTCTGTCTCTGCATCTTTTTTTAAGCATGCTTTGCATTTCCAATTCCTTCATATGGGTTGTTTATATAGGTGTTCCAAGATTGCATGCATCAGTATGTTTGTGTATGTGTGTGTGTGTGTATGTCAGGTTTGTGTTTTACGAAATATATATATGCCTGTACATGTCATACACCATATTTGGTCGTGAAAGGCTCGGGGAACGCGATGTGCATCAACTTGTCACAGTGAAGCTGTCTTTCACTGAGCCTTATCCAGTGTAGTGTTCTGGGAAATGCTGCAACGTTTTTTTTACGCCATCACAGCGTCTGCCAATAATCTCAAAGACAGTAGCCACTATAATTCCTCTCTGAAAGCTGTTGTTGTAAGGATGGTGACAAAGTGTGTCATGATGTCATTGTTCAAGGCTGAAGACCTTCTTCATTTAGGTTTTGAGTCATAGTTTATCATCTTTCCCCTTAATCTCACAAGGTTAGAAAAACGGTCCAGTTTCTTTTTCTAGTGTATTACATGAGTTGTATTTTGCATTCTTCAGAAATCAAATGAAGAGCCCTTATCTGCAAGTTTTCCAACCGACTGGTTCAAAGTTTTGTTTTGGATGCATTAACATAACTGGGATGTCGGATGTTGGAACTTGTTTGATTAAAAAATGCTTCAGGGGGAACCTTCAAAGTTGGGTGTTTGGATAGCTGTAGTGAACAAAGTAAGCTTATTTATTGCTATTGTCACGATTAAGTCAGACTACGTTGCAACAGATTCTCGGAAGCAGCACTACTTTTCACACCCAACAACATTGGTATCAAGGTTATTTTGAAGTGTTTCTTTGCTCAGGCATTATCAATCATCGATATCCAACAAATTGTTACAACACAACTATTTTGCACAACTAACTTGCAATATAATTCCAGTGTATAGGCCTCTTATAGAAATTGGTGTAACGCTAGCTAATTTATTAGGTTGCCATGGCCTCCTGTAATGGCACCAATTGTGTATTCGTTGTGTTTGTAACTTTGCTGCTATGGAGATGGAATGTTGTTAGACTGCTACAAATGGAAGGGCCTGCATGTTTCTTTAGAATTATATGAGGAGACCATTCAAACTATTGTCTAGTGCTGATGTTCCTTTTTTAGAATAGAATAGAATAGAATCTTTATTTGTCATTGGGTTAAATACAAAGTATTTACACAACGAAATTAAGGTGCAGATCTTGTTCAGTGCTTTTTTTTAAAATAAATAAATAGAATACAGTAAGAAATATTAATAAATATATAACAACAATAACAACAAATAACAAGTTAATAACACATTTTTGATGCATTGCATTGATGTTCTGGATTGTTAGTTAGAAACTAGTGAAATGTCTGCTCAGAGGGGCAAAGTTGTACCCACATACATTGACATATGACTCACTGCCGTGCAACTTGGGAATATGATCAGCTATTTATTCAGTGACTACAAGAGCCACTTCCAAAAACACTAAAATTATTTATCTTAAATATGACCTACAATACCTTTTAAACAGCAATAAGCCAAGCTCTCTTTATAGCAATCTTACCTAGGTTTATGATTTTTCAACCTGCTTCATGAAACAGAAAGGGATCAATAATGTGGGAGGTTGGCTTTTGATTTGATAGTTTATGTATGAAGATGTATGCGATATTAAGAATAAATTGAAAATGGTATCGTCTTTTTTTAAGCTTCTATCATCTAAACACCATTTTTTATTTCAATAATTGGTGAGGCCGATGCCTCATGATGATCACATGATGCACCTGATATCAGGACATGTGATCATTCGGAAAAATTCCACACTTCCTCTTGTGGGGATAAGTTTCCGTGTTTGCATAAATCTGACACCGCAACCGGCAACTAACACCGTCTGACTTCTGAACTCTTCAGCCAATGACGAGCCGGCCCAAGCCCAGGGCCGGATTATCCATAAGGTCATGTTGGCCAGTGGGGCACGTGCGCACCAACCACTGACCACCAGTGGGGGGGCACCACATGAAACAAGCTTTACATTTTTTTTCTTAAATTGTTATATTGTTCACTTGAAATTGTTGAAAGACAATACATTACTTGTTTATGAATATTAATTTCACAAAAATAACAATAATGCTAAATAAATCAAGAGCACCACTATCACTCCCCCTCCCCAATCTGTCAGAATTGGGTTTGTCGAAAAGTGCGCGCAAATGCACAAACGCACAACTTGATAAATTGGAGATCGCGATTATGACAAATGTTTGGCGTAGCATACTAACCAGGTTCAATGCCACTACTAAGACTTTGCAAACGCATGGCATAACTTTATACAATGCAGAACGTCTTTTGGGGTCACTGCGTTCTTATGTGGCATCGCAGAGGGAACAGTGTGAGAAGTTCAGATATTGAAGGAGTTACTCGCCTATATGAGGAGGAGACCAAAAGTCGATTTTTTACATTTGGATTTAAGTGCTTTGCTTTTTGACATTTTGAATCGAGACATTTGAATATATTGCTCATATGCCTACATGTATGTAGTTGGACAACTTAGTAAATTACATTTGAGTAATCCCCCTGCCTATGTCAGGGGGACAGCAAGCGTTGGGGTTGGGGCGGGGGGGGTTTTGAGGTATAGTGCCCAGGGGAACCACATTGTGTTTGTACGGGCCTGCTCAAGCCTGCCTGCTAATCAGTTAACTGGTCATTGCCTTCTGCTATGACCCACCTGGAACCATACGGTTTTTAAAGAGCGGATGTTTTTTTAAGAGAGGTGTCGATAATTGACAGCATAAAATACAGTAGATAAAACGGATATAAACTAGGCAATGGTTTGGGGGTGGGGCGCTTATTGAGGCGGATGGCACCTGGATTGACGGCAGGGTGAGGCCGCTAAGGGGAAGAAGCTGTCATACTTCTCTAAACCCTGTTGACAACCGCCACAGAATCACCACACCCCATTGACACACAGACCATAGTAAACGGTACAGCAACACTGCACTTGATACCAATCTCTCTGAAGCTAGGGCGAGTGCGAGGAGAGTAGGTCTTTGTTGCTAAAGGTCACGTAAAATATTAGAAAAGTGAACCTAGATTCAGGTTGACCGCGAGTGCCTGTGCGAATGATTTAACCATGTGTTGCACTGTACCTCACCTAAGCTATATCTCTGGTCATCCGACCCTTTCTCTATCTGGACAGCTTGGACAGCTCTGTCTTTGCTCCTGGTTTCAATTCCCTATTAAAGTAACAGCTGGTCCTGACTCACCTCCCCCTCTCTCTATAGCATACTCTTGGGCTCAAAGTTAACCCCTTCTGAGATCTGGCCTGTTTAACACTGTCAAAATCAAAGCCAGCCTTAACATTTGTCAAGCCCTATGAGGGATCGTATTTCCAAGAATATCATATCCAATCCCATAAAATAGGAAATAATATGATTCACGTATTTTAAATGATATCCTGAGCTACGATAGATTGTTGGGCTCGGACTTGAACTTTGGAAATTTGAACTTTGGAAATTATTGAATAAAAAGAATAGACTTGGGTTTCCTTTGTTACAGTTGCAATGCACAATTGCTAACTATAAAGTAATTTAGGTAATACTGTAATTGTAACTGAGTTAACACGTCCTGCGATTGAGATGGGGAGATTTGACGATCAGTCCAAATGATGTTTGGTGCGCTCAAGTAAGGGTTTAACATTGTATCTTAAGAGCTTGCAAAATATGTATTCCCAGATATGCGAAGCCTCCTCTTCCAGGTTGAGGATGGGGAAAGTATATTTTTCTTGAGATTACATTTTTACCACGAAACAATAACAAAGTCATACAGTGTATCCAAGAGTAAGGGTATGGAGTTCATTGGGTGCACAACACAAAGAAGCAAATCATCCACGTAGAGGGAAAACCGAGTCGCTTGATCCCTAACTATACCTCAGATCCTAAGATCAGAAATAAGGGCAATAGCCGCAATATCACTAAGAAAGGTAGATGTATGCAGGTTAAAGTAGTCAAAGATTATGCCATTTGTACTGAGTCGTAATAAGCAAATAAACAATAAGTACAGCTAATAAGTCACTGTCACTCAATCCTGTCAAAGGCCTTTTTGGCATCAAGGAAAATACTTCCCTCCGGCTCTATGGTTGAGTGGGTAGAGAACATGACATTGAGTAGTCGAAGCATACTGAAGAAATATTGTCGTCCTGGAATATAACCGGTTTGGTCCTGATTTATGATGTCAGCAGTGCCGCCGCTCCCATAACGCGCACTACGCGCTGCACGTAGGGCCTCAAGTCCTGAGGGGGCCCCCAAAAAAAAAAAAAAAATAATAATTCTTAATAATAATAATAATAATAATACATTTAATTTAGAGGCGCCTTTCAAGACACCCAAGGTCACCTTACAGAGCATATAGTCATCATTCAAAACTATGTAAAACAGACTAGGAATAAAAGGAAAACAGAGGTTAAACATGAATAATAATAATAATTAATAACACTCAAAGACGCCTAAAGTGAAGGGGGGACCTCACTAACCACCACCAATATGTAGCACCCACTTGGGTGATGCACGGCAGCCAATCGGCGCCAGAACGCTCACTACACACCAGCTTGAGGTGGAGAGTTAGGGATGAGGTGGAGAGTGAGGGAAAATAACATATTTAAACACTATCGACCATATTTAAACACTGTCGATCACATTTAAACAATATCGACCACATGTAAACACTATCGACCACATTTAAACACTATCAACCATATTTAAACACTATGGACCACATGTAAACCCTATCGACCACATGTAAACACTATCGCCCACATTTAAACACCATCACCCACATTTAAACACTATGGACCACACGTAAACCCTATCGACCACATTTAAACACTATCGCCCACATTTAAACACTATCGCCCACATTTAAACACTATGGACCACATTTAAACACTATGGACCACATGTAAACCCTATCGACCACATGTAAACCCTATCGACCATATATAAACACTATCGACCACATTTAAACATGTAAACCCTATCGACCACAATTAAACACTATCGACCACATTTAAACATGTAAACCCTATCGACCACATTTAAACACTATCGACCACATTTAAACACTATCGACCACATTTAAACACTCTCGCCCACATTTACACACTATCGACCACATTTAAACACTATCGACCACATGTAAACACTAGCGACCATATTTAAACACTATCGACCACATTTAAACATGTAAACCCTATCAACCACATTTAAACATGCAAACCCCTCTCGACCACATTTAAACCCTATCAACCATATTTAAACACTATCGACCACATTTAAACACTATCGACCACATTCAAACACTATCGACCATATTTAAACACTATCAACCATATTTACACGCTATCGACCACATTCAAACACTATCGACCACATTTAAACCCTATCGCCCACATTTAAACACTATCGACCACATTTAAACCCTATCGCCCACATTTAAACACTATCGACCACATTTAAACACTATCGACCATATTTAAACACTCACACAATTTGATATATATCACTATATATATATATAGATATAGATTTGTGCTGATTATATTATTACGATCTATCCTACTTGTATACTATCGATCTATCTTACTTGTATACTTCTGGTTTTAAGTTTGTATTTATGGATAACTATTTAATTTAAAAGATTTTGGACATTCCAATACTTGTGTGTACTGTATGTATGTTTTGGCTGTTCTGTGAACTGTGTTTACAAAGTAGATTTAACTTTTGCGTTTTAATAAAATGTTAAACTGGCAGAAACCAATTCTTTTTTTCGGGGGGGGGGGGGGGGGGCATAAATGAGTTATGCTTAGGGCCCCAAAATAGCTAGCAGCGGCACTGGATGTCAGCAAACACTTTATAGAACTCTAAAGCTGCGTACACACCAAAAGCGATGGGGCGACGCGACCCCATCCAATGCACGACGGGTTTGGTACTGGTCGTGCGACCAAACTCAGGCGACCAGGCGACCAAATTTGCGTTTGGTGTGAACACAGAGTAAGGGAAACCCGTCTGGCCCAGGACCCCTACCCTCACTCTGCAAAGCCTTGATCGTGTATGGGATCTCATCACTTAGTAAGGGGCCATCAAGGGAAGCCTGGACATCAGGACCAAGGGTGGGAATGTCTAGTTTGTCCAAGGATCTGGGATACATCCGCAACAGAGTCAGGGCGATATAAGACTAAATTGATACTGAATATGTTTCAATTGATCATTTATGCCCCTTGGATAGTATGAGGTAGAATTGGGGCCAGTACTTATCTCAGGTATTCTCTGTATTGCGGACGCGTGCGTTGCAATGCGGTATTGTCTAGGAAATTCAGATCCATCTGGATTGGATCACATTGTTGATCCGAAAAACGATGGTGGTGTGGAAATTCCGTTGAATGAGAGATACAATTTCGCACGTTGAGCACACAGTTGTGTGACTCGTTTAGTTAGTTAGAGAGATACAGGAAATCGAAACGTGCTGCAAGTAAACAAATCCCGCGTCGGGCTGGCTTGAGGCGGTCAATGGAGAGTCGCTCCGGCCTGCCGCCCATGTCCACCACAAAATGTTTGTCTACCGTCTCCAAAACCCGGAACGGGCCCTCGTAGGGCGGGCGTAGCGGTCCCCTGTGGGCGTCGTGGCGAATGAAAACGTAGGCAGCCGTCCGAAGCCCAGCGGGGATGTGCGACTGAGGGAGGCCGTGACGGGAAGTAGGGACAGGCGCAAAAAGCCTTGCATTGTCCAGTAGCGTGGATAGGCCTGTTGCGATATGCAATAAATCAATTAATTGCGCGATAAATTAAAATAAGCAACAAATTTTTGCCGGCTGCAATAATTTCCATTCGCACTCTAGCGCTCCACAGCTCAGACGTAAACTGCGCCCCCCAGTCAGAGGATATGTCGGAAGGAGTGCCGAAACGGGCAACTCAGGTGCTGATAAATGCCCGTGTCATTTCGACCGATGCTAGCGACGTCAGTGGCACAGCCTCAGGCCAACGGGTGGTCCTGTCAACCATGGTCAACAGGTAGGTGAAACCGTGAGAGGAGGGCAGAGGGCCGATCAGATCCACGTTTACATGGTCAAACCGTCTCCCCGGCACTGGGAACAACTCCAACGGGGCTTTAGTGTGGCGGTGCACTTTGGCCCGCTGGCACTCAAGACAGGTGTTAGCCCAGTCCCTAACGTCCTTCTTGAGGCCGTGCCAAACAAACTTAGCGGCCACCAATCTCTGTGACACTTTCGAACCTGGGTGGGAGAGACCATGGATGGCATCAAAAACTTGTCGTCTCCATCCCGTGGGAATGATTGGGCGAGGACTGCTTGTGGAGACGTCACACAGGAGCGTGGTGCCGGCATCGCTAAAAACCACATCCTCTATTTTCAGCCCTGTAGTCGAGGTCCTTAGGAGTTGCACGTCTGGGTCTGGGGTCTGGTCCGCTGCAATGCGGTTGTAATCCAAGCCAAGATGGACTGCTCCTACCACAGCCCATGACAGGCAGTCCGCCACCTGGTTGTCCTTAACGGCAACTTGCTGTAAATCTGTGGTGAACTCGGAAATGTAGGACAGATGACGTTGCTGGCGGGCGGACCACGGCTCAGCCACCTTGGCCATGGCGAAAGTCAGCGGCTTTTGGTCGACAAAAGCGGTGAAGTGTCGACCTTCCAACAGGGAACAAAAGTGTCTGAGGGCGAGGTAGAGACCAAGCAGCTCCCGGTCGAAAGTGCTGTACTTCCGCTCGTTGGGACGCAACTGACGGCTGAAGAAGGCAAGTGGCTGCCAGGCCCCGCCCACTCATTGCTCGTAGACGGCACCGACAGCGTAGTCCGAGGCGTCCGAGGTGATGGCGATGGAGGCGGTGGGAGAAGGATGTGCCAGCATGGTGGCGTTCGCCAGGGCCGCCTTAGTGGTAACAAAAGCCTTGTCCCTGCTCTCAGTCCAGTCCACAGCGGGCTTACCTTGCAAGGCCTCATGCAAGGGTCGCATGAGCTGGGCGGCTCGAGGGATGAAACGGTGGTAAAAATTTCACCATGCCGAGGAACTCCTGCAGGGACTTGACAGTTTGCGGGCGTGGGAACTGTGTGGCCTTCTCCACCTTTGATGGGAGAGGGGCTGCACCGTCCTTAGTGACTCTGTGTCCCAGGAAATCGATGATGGAAAAGACCAAACTGGCAATTGGGGGGGTTGAGAATTAGCCCATGTTTGAGCCGCTCAAAAAGTGTCCGGAGGTGCGCCAGGTGCTGAGATTTGGACGCGCTCGCCACTAGGATGTCATCCAAGTACACAAAAACACAACTCAGAAACACAACTCAATGTACCTTGTTCCATAGGTACGGATGGGGCTACCATTAGCAGCTTCCATAGGGGGGCCGTGGCCGTCGGTCACCATGTCCAAACGGGAAGCAGGCAGGATGCTCCTCTGTGCTCCCGTGTCGCACAGGAACCGCCGTCCGGAGATGCTGTCGCGGATGAAAAGCAGCCTGCTTTTCTCATGAGCGTGGAGTCGTCCACTGTCACAGGAGCGATGTGCGCAGTAAAAAATCCGTCCACACAGTGCCCTTGACCCGGCAGGAGAAATGTATCAGCCTCTTCAGCCAGCCTCCGACAGTCAGTGATCATGGTGTTGGCTAAAGCAGCCCTCCCTTGGGAAGGCAGCTGACGCAGGAAAAGCTGAAGAAAAAGAAAATCGGGTTCATGCTCACCCATGAGATCCAGCATACGGTCCATGAGCTCAGACGGTTTGCTGTCACCGAGCCCTTGAAGTGAGAAAAGCCTGCTGGCTCTCTCAGCGTCCGACAGTTCAAACGTCTTTAACGGGTGGGCTTTGAGTGCCGCATACTTCTCCCTTGCCGGAGGATTTTTAAGGAGGCTCAACACTCTGGATGCTGTCGAATTTCCGAGAGCTGACACAACGTAGTAGTACCTCGTCGTATCTGTGGTGATCTCCCGCAACGCGAACTGCTCTTCGGTCTGGGCGAACCATGCCGACGCCGACGATTCCCAGAATTCGGGGAGCTTGAGAGTAACAGCGTTCGCGGTCATAGTCGTGCCGTGTCCCTGGATACGTCCAGCAGACTAAATTCGGGGTCACTAGTGTGGAAATTGCGTTGAATGAGAGATACAATTTCGCACGTTGAGCACACAGTTGTGTGACTCGTTTATTTAGTTAGAGAGAAACAGGAAATCAAAACGTGCTGCAAGTAAACAAATCCTGCATCGGGCTCTGACGTCATGAGACGCTCGTAATCCTTAAAGGGACAGTGATCCCTGAACCACCAAGACAGTAAACGACATGCCTAACACAGTGGTAAGAACAACACATAACAAAATACTATTGGTGAATTATGTTACACTCACTACTAGGGATGGGCATAATTAATCGATGCTCGATAATTGATCGTTAAGAAATGCGTCGATCAATTTATATTGTTATCGATTAAAAGGACGTTGTGTTGCATACTGTGAGTCTTGAAGCATTTAATTGAATATAACCCTGCCGACTGGTGGAAAGTGAATGGAAGAAGGTTCCCCAGGCTGTCAAAGTTAGCGCGACAATACCTCTGCATCCCCGCAACTTCGGTCCCGTCAGAGCGGGTGTTTTCTGCTGCTGGACTGACAGTTACAAGGCTGCGTTCGCGTCTGACCCCCGAGCATGTTAACATGCTTATATTCCTAAACAAAAATATGTAGGCTGGAGTTACTGTATGCTATGGACGACAGTCACCACCGTATGTGAGTCGCTCTTTTCTTTCTTAATGTGTTGACTCTCGCTCCGCTTGGTGCCTCTTGGAGTCGTTACATTTTGCCAAAACTGTGATATTTTAGCAACAAGTCCAGCCTTATATATGTTCAATAAGGTATTGCTTTTAGATAGACTAGTTCATGCAATTGTTTGTAAATGGGTGGCTCATCTTTTTGTTGCGAGCCTTTTCCGCGCGCCGGCTGCAGGCATTATATGTCGGCCTTTCCCCCCCCTTTTTTTTCATAACAGTTATACAGTTTAATGCCCACTGCCTTTGTTTGATTATTGTTGTCCGATAAGTTCGCTACTTATTGTAATTGGAATAGGCTACAGATTTAGTCTTGTTGAATCGTTTCCAAACCTTTAAGAGCGCCTGTAGGCGCATTGTTCGGACTTTACGAGCGCCGCATAGGCCTATAACCTATAATGCCTGTATTTATTATTTTAAAACTGTTAAACAGTTGTAGGTCTTCAAGTTAACTGTATTGTATTAATTTTGGCCCATACATTATTGTTGGAATAAAGATTTCATTGATAAAAACATTAGAAAAAAAACATAGAAAAAAGTTAATGATTAATCGATAATTGATCGATAACTCTAGCGATGCTCGATCAAGAAAATTTCTTCAAATGCCCATCCCTACTCACTACAATGGTGTGATATTGACTTTTGGAGAGGCACGGTAGTTATCTCTTGTCTGTTCATGGTTTGGATCTAACCCACTGGGTCCGGTCTGTTGTTAAGGGACAATTTCTGATGCATTTGGTTCTAATTGTCTCCATGAATCCCCATAATGGGGAACATTTGCTCAGATGCGGTTGCGCGCAGTAGGGATGTAATGGTACACTGAAGTCACGGTTCGGTTCATGCCTCGGTTCAGACATCACGGTTCGGTACGAGTTCGGTACAATGAAGGGAATAGAAACAACAAAAATGCAATGAGCAATTATTTTTTATTGTGCATGTCTCAGGTTGTACCACCTAGTGCCATACAGTCTCTCCCCTCAGCCAGCTGCAACAGCCTGAACTGTGTAATCTAAGGTGTAAACAAACAATAATTACCCAACGTCATCTCCAGACTCCATCCGTAACTTCCGTAAACGAGACAATCAGTTATAAAACTGAAAAAGCAGCATCTCTTATTTATGAAAGTGCAAAGTACACAGAGTTACAGCCACTACGAGCCAGTCCCTCAATGAGCTTTCCCCAAACGTGCCTTCTTTTCCTTCGTTCATGTTTACAGTGGATGTATCGCAATGGTGAGACGCACACAGCTTTTGGCCGTGTACTGTAAATGTTCTAGAACACTGCAGGTGCTCCATTGGGAGTCCTGGAGCTCTATATATAAATAATGTCATACTAGATATCTACTGTATATCATATAATATATATTATCACGGCCAAAAGCTGTGTGCGCATCCAGACGATGTTATGTTTCTCGAACGACTGCGTCGGGTCCTCCGACATCTCTGGTTCTTCCACTTCCACATCAATCTGAAGTAGACTGAACCGCGACATGGGGAGAAAGGGATTGTTGCCCTCGATTGTTGACCGCGATCGAGGCACCACCGCCTCGGCAGCGGGAAGCGTTGAGGCGGTGGTGCCTCGGAAGCGGGCTCCGGGGCTCCGGCGGGAGACAATCGCGGGCAACATTCCCTTTCTCCTCTATGTTGCAGTTCATGTATTTAAGGGAGTCAAAGCCAAAGTTCCTTTCCTCCAATTTCTTCTCAACCATGGCTGAGATAACCCCCACTACAAGTCTCGTTGTGGGAATACCAGAGACGTCAGAGAACCTGACGTGTTATGCGCCATAACACCAACAGCAGAACGGTTATCCAAATAACAAAGAAGTGTACAACACTTGCGTTACAACACTGCTATCTCTGCCTGACTCACTCACTCGACCGTCGACCCGACAAAAAACTGTAGCACTAGCCAGAAGGCGGACCTCGGCTACCTCTGCTACCTTCTTTAATAGGTCCATGCTATCTAGGCGCCAAGTCCATGCACCGAACCGTGAGGTCCGTACCGATTCGGTTGAATACGAATGCATGTATCGTTACACCTCTAGTGTGCAGTGGTTGGCAGGGTCCCTTCCTCCGAGAAGTCCGCCATGTTTCCCTTTGTTCTCCTGGCCAGGTGGAATGTACAGGTCAGTCCTTCATACACATACTTAAAATAGGTAATTGTTGTTTGTTAGAAAAACGAATATTAAAAAAATGCAACCAAAACAACCCAAGGGTGCAGATCAATTTTTAAATCCATATTACGGCACGATGCACCACTACTCTCCCATTACTTGAACCAAGAGGAGGTGAGAGGGGATGCCAACGGATTGAGGTCTCACAGAACAGGGCGATGGGAGCTTACCCAGCACCAGCTTTGACCTGTTCTGAATACCAAGGCACAGAGCCATATTGATACAAAGACTTGGTTCATTTCTGTTCAGTGTGTGTCAAGCACGACTGGATCAACTGCTCGGAAGCCGCACGTGAAAAGCCGGACGTTGTCTCTCATGACGTTTTTGTACTATTTCACCATGTACCGAACAACCATCTTTTGGTACACCTTCTCTGTGGTCGCAACCAGCGTGAGACGAATTACCAGCATTAGCCAATACCGGACAGCTTTCGTAATGTTTTTTCCAGTCACATTATCAAACTCTCGTTTTGAAAGTATCCCTCTTGCAACTTCCTCTTCGGACGGAAATGGTATTCAGGATTACGTACGTCTTCAAATACTACCTCAAGATTTTCCATGTGTTTATTGAATCTAAGAAATAAGGGTCAATGTAAAGAATTGTTAAAAGGCAAAATTCTGGTTAATGCTGCTTGTCAACAGGCTTGAATCCCCTCCCAAATAGCATGGGATATTCAGGGTACCTTGAATGTGTCATTCCTGTCTGAGCATGTCAGCCTGTAACTGGTTTCTTAGTAAACCTTGAACTGGGTGAAGATGTTGTTTTACATTGAAATGCTGTGTTACACATCAAAGCATGACTGGTTACATGCATGCATTAATTAGGAGTAAAGGGGGTGAAGGCTTTGCAGTGACTTGCTTAATTAGTGGCTTTAGGGGGTGTAAGTACCCCAGCGAGTCCCCTTGAGCAGATCCAGGCCGGGTTTCTGCCTTGATCTCATCAGTGGTTCTGGAACACAGCAGAAGAGTTCTGGCTTTTGATGCCATGTGTGCCACAGCAGGAGATGCAGAAGGTTAAAGGTTGTGATCTGTGAGTGTACAAAGAAGCCAACTTCATACAACATCAACCCAGGGCGAAACCAAAGGGAGCAGGAAAGAGCAGGAAGAACAAGAAGAGGTGCAAAGAGAGCTCCAATTTGTGTCGTGCACTCTTCTCCTTCACCTTTACTTTTAACCCAGCATGAAGTGGACGGCAGACTGCCACATACACACACACATATGCACACAAACATAAACGTACAGCCCTGGCTTTGTCTATGTACAGGAAGGGGTGTACTCTTAAAGGGCCAGAGTTGTATTAACACTGCACAGCTGGGCGCTGTCGCACCGATGGAAAGCAAGGGAAAATATAGATTTTGATGGCCTTTGGCTTTCGCCTCCCTTCTGTGTTCGCTAATACGGGAACATAACCAGCTGCGAATGAGCAAATGTCGGGTTATGATACAACGAAAGCTCAGCCCTTGGTACATGCAGTTCACTGACGACTGTAAGGAGAAAGCACTTATGTGGAACCGATGCTCGACATACCTGTAAACCCCAAACGTTCCTACTTCAGTGAAACACATTTCCAAAAATATAAATACAACTCTGATACTATGTGTAGCTAGAGAAACATAGCCCTGTGTTTAGAAAGGCCCCCCTGATGTAATGACCCAATCACTCTGTGATTATCTTAAGACTTTTCTGTGTTGGCAAAGATAAAAAAGGGTGGGCATAGATATAGGTTGTTAAAGTACGCACATTTGTAGCGTTTTATTTGAATCCCTCTTGCATCAACTTGTCTGTGCCCTTACTCAATCCAATGCGGTGAGAGTAGTATTTCTGTTAACCACCACAATTATTGACTTCCCATTTGGGGATCGAATATACACACAAGGGCATTATCATCTTCCTGATTTAACTTTTCCCTTTGGTTGAATTAATGTGGGCACAAACAGCTACATTAGTGTGGGCACAAACATTAACGCTGTTAGTTTGAAGTCAAATCAAATTGTCATACCACATTGAGAGAGCTTGTAAAAGTGCACCCCATCACACACACACACACACACACACACACACACACACACACACACACACATACATGTATATTTATCAGCACTCGCCTCTCTCCAGCCGCCTTAGCCGCCCCCGCTCTTATGTAAACGCTCGATAGGCACTGATGTGCCACACAGAACAGACATGGCTTTGTTGCAGCGCAAGATAAGGAGGCGAATCACAGGCACATGTGAATGCAAACTCTCTCTCACTTGGTCTCTGCCTCAGCCTCTGTCGCTCTCTCTCTCTCTCTCTCTCTCTCTCTCTCTCTCTCTCTCTCTCGCTCTCGCTCTCGCTCTCTAGCTCTCGCTCTCGCTCGCTCTCTCTCTCTCTCTCTCTCTCTCTCTCTCTCTCTCAGTCTCTGCCTCTGTAGCTATCTCTCTCTTGGTCTCTCTCTGTCTCTGCCTCTGTCGCTATCTCTCTCCCTCTTGCTCCTTCTCTTGATTCTTCTCTCTCTCTCTCTCTCTCCCTCTCCCTCTCCCTCTCCCTCTCTCTCTCTCTCTCTCTCTCTCTCTCTCTCTCTCTCTCTCTCTCTCTCCTCACACAAACACCCACACTCAGACCCCCACACACACCCACCAAAACAAACAAAGACCCGCCCCTCTCACGGCGGCTAACGAAAAAAGCAGGCAAGCCGTTGGGCAAATTATGTTATGTTGTGAGTTTAGTGCCTTAAATGATCTGAGCTAATCCCCCATATACCATTAGCATGGCACTGGTACTTCAGTGGTGTACAAAAAGGATATGAGGAATGTGAAAAAGGAGTTGAGATGGCAATGTGCTGGACACTAATTGGCTCCCGCAAACACAAACAGGCTATTGGCAGCCTCCAGCCATCCGTGTCATATGACACAGCTCCCCACCCCTCCCCTGACGTATATCTAGCAGCAGGCAGATCATTCATTCTAGATGCTTCCATCACTCTTGGCACATGGTTCCTGCGTAGCTTCCAGATCCCCAAGAGCTTTATTTTTAAGGAGACACGTTTTATTTTCTTTCGAAAATATACAAGTGTTATTCTCATTGGACCCAAGACATTCACAGCTGTGATAACCATTAAATTCTTCCTTTGCGTTGCAGACAACACCTCTGTGGTGATTATCTCTCACTCTCACAGTGCATCTATATCCTGAACTTGAATTGAATATCCGTGGTGAGCTACGCCACTTCCTCATCCTCCTCAAAGTCATTTGTTTAAACACTAGGTATGTATTTTTTACGGTATATTTCTTTCTCTGTGTGGTTATATTTTAAATCAGGTTATTACGTTTATTTATTGGTTTCTGCCAGTGCTCTGAAGCAATAGTGCCTGCCTGTCCTAGAAATAGCCTTTAGAGGGGACCCTTGTGCCTAGTTTAGAACACAAACCTACGAAGCTCGCTCTCTCTTGGTGAAGGGGTCACCTATGTTAGTAAAGTATGTCAGTAAAGCAACTGCGCTGTGTCTAGGTTCTATACGTTTATTAGCCGTACCTTTCCATAGCTCTCTCTCTCTCTTTTTCTCTCTTTCTGAGAAAAAGAGACACGTTCTACAATTAAACAAATTCAGCCGGTGTTAAAAAAGTAATGAGGAAATAATGCCGTCATGAAATGAAGCATGAATATTTCTGATCCAAAAATTGTATACTTCTTCTCTTTTACATAACTTTACTCTTTGCCTCTTAAGTTGTTTTTGTTGTTGTTGTTCTTGCTGATGTGATGCTGTTGTTATGGTTGATGTAAGGGCAGCCCTGTGAGGACAAATATAGCATCGCTCCCATGTGAGCAGCTAGATGAATCCACATGCACTCTGCGTCTTTTTTTTTTCTTCGATAATCATGTCAGGGATTATAACTGTGACCCAGAAAACCATGATTTGGTTGAGTTCATGATTGTTGCAATGTCTAAAGCATATAACAGTGGCTCTGCGGGTAATTGTGGTGATATTTTAATCACTCACCACACTAACGCTTGATGATATAACTGCGTTTTTGCGTGCTGACGAGACAGACGATTCCCATCCCACGAGTGTTGAAAATAATCATCCTGGGGGGGGGGGGGGGGGGGAATAAGCAATGACATGTTTGTGTCGCTGCCGTCGACCTCTAAGGACAGACAGCAGGCACGGATGTAGGCTTATAGTGGGTTGAACTTCAAGTGTGGGTTTTTTCCACTCTATCTCTCTGTTCTTGTCAGCTCCGTCTCTCATACTCTGCCTGGTGCTCTGCGAAAGATAACACGGTTTCTGTCTCGAACAGAGTGCGTCGTCTGCGACTGTGCGACTGTGTGTGTCTCAATGCGCCGGTGTATGTGGATCGGTGTTCTCTTTGGGAAATCATCCAAGCTACGATAGATAACATCTATAAACCAGCCAAACTATGCAGTCGATGCAAACCTGGAACCTCCTCTGAAGGAGTGGAGAATGGGAGGGGACGAAATACGCTGTAAGCGAATAACAGACCTAGCGGAAAAGTACTGAGCGAGAAAGTGAGAGGGGGGGAGGGAGGGAGGGAGGGAGGGAGGGGGGGAGGGAGGGAGGGTGCAGGCTGAGTCATTCCTGGATAGGTTTGAGGTTGAGGACTGCAGAGAGAGATTACCTCACCTGCTAAAAGTTAAATGGACCTCGGGTTCCAAGAAACTCCGGCACATACCTTGGTGGGCTTGGCCGTTTTGTTTGTCCTCAGTGGCTGCGATAACTCCTCAAACAACCATTCAATCCAAACTGCCAAAACACACACACACACCCCTCTCTCTTCTCTCTCACTCACTCACTCACTCACTCGTGTAACTCACTCCCACACTCACACACACACATCAGGAGACGCATGCGACATTGCACCCAGCTGTTCATCCTCAGTGGGTGGTACTACTGTGTTGCAATGACAACTACACGTTCCACGTCGTTTCCACACAGACACGTTTGGCCGCGTGCGGGTATCTGAAACGCGGGTTGTTTAAACATTGTCATATATTTTGAGTGTCAGCTTGCACGTGTTTTTTCAGTGTTTGCTGAAAAAATGGAGCTACACAGAAGCATAGACTGCAGTACACCGCAACCATATTAGCGGAATGTTTCGGGCCCCCGTTTGGGCTAAACCTGACGTCTGTAAGCCAAGCCAGCCCGCTAACTACCCCCCAAATGCTATTTGCAGCGGGACCGTAGAGTTTATAGCGCCCACCACTTTATGATTCTTGTCAAATACCTACAGCCCTGTCGGCTGTAACCAGCCTGCCAGGGCGCCGTTCCTGGGTACGTGACCAAATTGTGGCGTGTGGTCGCTGGTGGGCTCGGGAAGGTTGGGGTCTGAGGGCTCTGCTGGATTGGCTGGCTGCGGGTGGGCTTCGGGCCGCAGAGCCCAACGCAGAGGGACAGTAGGGCCTTGGGAGGACTGCAGCAGCTACGCAGCTCCTCAGTTGGCTCAGCCCATCGGCCCCGATGTTGGCTCGGCAAACCGCCCTGGAGGGAGACGCCACGAGATGACTAAGAGGCTCGGGGAGCGAGAGAGAGTGGATAATAGACAGGCAGGAAGGGGGGGGTGTGCCGAGAGGGCAGCACAAGGAGGCAGAGAGTGGAGTGGAGAGAGGAGTACTTAGATCGTGTTGCACAGTGGTATTTCTGGGACCATAAAAAAGTTGAGAGTATCTGTTAAGGGAAATGTGGTCTAACATTTGTTTTGATGTGACATTAAGTTCATATGTGGCCGAGATCAGCTTGAGTTGAGTGACTCCAGCGCGCCCCCCTCTTGCTCTCTCTCTCTCTCTCTCTCTCTCTCTCTCTCTCTCTCTCTCTCTCTCTCTCTCTCTCTCTCTCTCTCTCTCTCTCGCTCTCTCTCTCTCTCTCTCTCTCTCTCTCTCTCTCTCTCTTTCTCTCTCCCTCTCTCTCTCTCTCTCTCTCTTTCTCTCTGAAAATGTGTATCCGGATGCTAGTCATTACACAATATCTTTCATCGAATCACTAGTTGTCGGTGATAAGCTCAAAACAGGAGGAAATGAGAGATTGACTGACAGTTGTAAGCGGCCAGAGACAGATAAGTGAACCGAAAACACATATCATTATCCAATGGCCCTGAAAAGATGTACTTTATTTCAGATTTAATAACAATTATAATAATAATAGACTCCATGCTTCAGGGAGCTTGGGAACGCAATGTTCCTCATGATTGGCCTCTGAAATGTTTTTTCTGTTTCTTTTATCAAGTGGACGACGAGTCCACTTAATACCGCTGAGAATTCCTCTCCTGTGCGCAAAGCTCCATAAACTCTTTACGGGGTCTGGAACTCCTCCAGATCTCTTGTTTTGCCTCTGGCCGGAGTGTTGGATTCCGATGTAAACCATGGAGGTAGTTTTTCTTTTATTATTACCGTAATAAAAGCAAATGTCAAGCGAGAGAAATATTTAGAATGATGCAGATTTCAGACTGTACAGTTCATACATCAAAACTAACTTTGCTCTTAGTGGAGGTCAACGCTAACCCCTTTAACCCTTTGAAAGGTCGTTGAGAGGAGGGAAAGGTCACAGTGTTCCGTCAGCAAAATCTAAGCTGAGAAATAGTTAAAGTAAAGGTATCATTAAATCCAGACAGGCTGGCCTATAGTTCATTCTCTTTGAAGCTTACCCCGTGTCAGTGAATAGGTGACACTGGGGTGAGGGCCCAGGACCCAGGCATTGGTTTTCATTGGGAGCTCTCTTTTGATGAACTGGGCTCAAGAGGGATCCTTTTCCTCTCACGATTTACAGTTTGAGCCCCGGCCATTTTCTGTATCCAATTATTTGTGGTTTCCACTTAGTGGAGAGGAATGTTTTTGTGGCAATAAAACCAAAATGCTATTGTGTGTTTGGAATAATGACTGTTTACCTGTGATATCTGCTGACTTCAGTATCAATAAACAAAAGTCTAATTTGAAAGAAACTGCCTTTTTGCAATACTTTTTGCAAGAAAATCAATCAACTGGTAAACATGGAGACATTGTGGTTTACTTCTGTAAAACAAACCTTTCTTGTGCGAAACATCGCAAAACTAGAGTTGCATTAGCCTAGTTTACGGTACAGTGACATTGATTTAAGATTTCACAATACTATAAATCTCTTGACAGTCGACTACACACACTAAACTACATGTTCGGCTACTACATCCACACAGACACAAACGCACGCACATCCACCCACACACACACTAACACGCACACACATGCGCGCATCCACACACACACCCACACCCACTCACTCATGCACTATGCACACAAAATCACACACACTCATGTACACCCACCCACCCACACACGCACACACACACACACACACACACACACTAACATGGCTCTTTGAGTTGTGCTCGCTCCCCGAGGTGGGGGTCTAGCCCCCAGGCCCACCAGCCGCCGGAGAGGTGGGGACCACTCGGGTTCACCATCTTGTCAGCTCTGCAGAGCGTATGGTGAGACCACCTCCACCTAACCACCACCCAACCCTCCGACCTCCATCCCCAGCCCCCCTTCATGCACTCTTCATGGCCTCCTCCTCCACCTCCTCTTCCTCCTCCTCCTCTCCCCCCCCCCACCCCCTCTTCTTCCAGCCTTCCTACACTCTAACCCTCTGCCAGCAATTATTACGAAGGAACAGAGACGGACACACAGCAGTATCAAAGTCGAGAGGCGGAGAAAGAATGGCTTTTCTTCCCAATGAGTTTTGTTAACCATTCGTAGGAAACGGCCCACGTCAACCTCCCTCAGCCCCTCGCTCACTAGAGTACCTGCTGTCGATTTCCTGCCAGCGCTGTTCGTTCAGCATTTGTGCTTCTTCCTTATCATGGAGGCATCTCTTTTTTGTGTGTCAAAGCATTTTGTTTGTCAGCTTTGTCGTGCTCACCCTTCTCCTCTGTCCCGAATGAATATGCAACATATGTGTAGCCACATCTGTGCTGAACTAATTGTAGTGTGTGTGTGTGTGTGTGTGTGTGTGTGTGTGTGTGTGTACATCTGTTTTCTTGTGTGTGTGTGTGTGTGTGTGTGTGTGTGTGTGTGTGTGTGTGTGTGTGTGTGTGTGTGTGTGTGTGTGTGTGCGCGTGTGTGTGGTGGGGGGGTCATGCGGGGGCTTTGAATCCCATTTCAAATCATAAGAAGAGTCTGGCTTAACAATATATAACAATATATATACATATATATTTTGAATAAAACTGACCAATCCTTTTCCTTTTCTTTTTTCTCTTCCTCCTCCTCCTCCTCCTCCTCCTCCTCCTCCTCCTCCTCCTCCTCCGCCCGGCAACAGACGCGGCCATGGTTCTGAACGTGCCCGGCCTGGTGGTCATGGGGCTCTTCTACGTGCTCATTCTGGGCACCGGCATCTGGGCGTCCATGCGCTCCAAGAAGGAAGAGAAGAAGTTTAAGGGAGACGGCATGGAGATCACCCTACTGGCGGGACGCAACATCAACCTGCTGGTCGGCATCTTCACCCTCACTGGTAGGACAGGCTGTCTGAACTAACCTTCATTTAATCACAGACATCGAGAACAAACTGTTTTTCAAAATGGCCGCCTGGCTTGGCCCCCTACCACAGGAACGGGGGTAGGGGCCAGCGAATGCCGAGTATTTTGGTGTGTGCGTGCGTGCGTGCGTGTGATAGTACGTGCGTTTGCGTTTCACAGTATGTGCCTCTTTGCGTGTAATTGTTTGAGTGTGTGTGTGTGTGTGTGCGTGTGATAGTACGTGCGAGTGCGATTGACAGTGTGTGTGTGTTTTAGCGTGTATCCGATTGAGAGTGTGTGTGTGTGTGTGTGAGTGTGTGTGTGTGTGTGTGTGTAATGTGATCATAAGATTATTCCAGCCTGCCCAGAAGAGAGTGTTTGATTTACCCCCTCCCGCGGTGTGTGTTTGCTTTGTGCTCTCTAGCTACTTGGGTCGGCGGGGGCTTCATCCTGGGAATCGCAGAGGCGGTTTACAACCCCACGCTGGGCCTGGTGTGGGCCCTCATGCCTGTGCCCTACATCCTGACCTTCTTCCTCGGTGAGCCAAAACAACCATACCCCACCCTCCCCCTGCCTCCCCCTCTCCCATGACCCCTTCCGTCATTCAGGGCCGGTGTGATTTCAACAAAAACAGGGCCCCCCCTGAAACGGTTGAAATGCCCAGTGGGCCGCCCGAGGCCATGGCGCGTCTCCGGTGCGGGGCGCAGCTGTCCTCTGCACTCACGCGGCCCGCGTTGCGTAAGACAACAGACGCACGGACGCATAATGAGGACGCGAATAGGGGCCATAGCCTGGCGGTTTGTCTGCTCTTACATTTCAGCCCGTTCGAAAATAGAACATCGGTGCATTCGCTTTGAACGGCGTAGCCCGTTCGAATCACGCCGGCCAGCCGGAAACCCGCACGCTCGCGCCGGCCAAACCGGGGCCTGGTATTGACTCCCCGCGGACTGAGCCGGGAGCCAATAGAAAGTCATAAAAATACCCAGCTGTCCCCGGGATCACCGTTTCACTTTGGCCAGTCGCGCGCCAGCCGTGCTGGGTGAGCACACAGTATCCCGTCCCCTCGGTCGGTGCGACACGATGTGCCCTCATGTGCATGATCTCAATCTGGATCCGGGAGTCCAAAACACACACCGCGGGCACACCCTCGGGCTACAGCTTGCATGTACTACCAGGGCCACCGACCACGTAGGCTGTCCACTGGCTACCCCCTGGGCTCTCGATTGAGATAGGACGAAAGGAATTGAGGGAAACGCTGTCCATTGCGACCTGGGGTTATCTTTTTTAAAGGAATGCAGCAGATGTCGGCGTTCACACTCACTGCAAACAATCCCCACTTTGTCCTGAGCCGTTTCCTCACACTTCCAGGGGCAGTTCGCCCGCATGTAACAATCCCTATCGTGCGCCTGCGTGGGTCGTCTAAACTCATGGCTATCTCATTCGTTTGACCTTACGCAGCAGTAATAAATTACATTTGAGGAAACAGCTGTTTCGTTCTGCGCCTTCCCCCCACCACCAGCAGAGCCTCGTGCCACAATAGTTGGCACACGGGCGAATGGAAAGCGGTACGCTAGCACACATCCCCTGTCAGGAACTCAGACCGCGTGAGCTTCCCCCCACTTCCCCTTCTCGCCCATTGTTATATCGTGTGAGCGCTGGTAGAACCTCGAACCACAGGGGGAACTCAGAGCTGAGCCTGGAGGTGTAACGTTACCACCGCTGAACACTTGTTTTCCTTCTCCACGATGTGACGTCATTAATCCCCCACCTTCGCCACCGCCGAAGCCGTATCCGCGCTCCCCGAGGTCGGAACGCCTTCCTCCAGTTCTTTCTTAAAGATTTACTTTTTGCATTGTTATGCTTTATGATAAATTGAGATAGACAGGAAGGTATGGGAGATAGAGAGAAGGAAATGCAGCAAAGGAATACGGGCAGGAATCAAACCCGGGTGGCTGCGATTAGGACCGTGCCTTAATGGAATGCACTCTACCCGGTGCACCACAGGGGGCACCCTCTTCCTCCGGTTTCACTGACATCCATCGCCTTCCCCCACGACCCCCCCCTGACACCCTTCCAGGTGGCATCTTCTTCGCCAAGCCGATGAGGGAGAACAAGTACCTGACCATGATGGACCCCTTCCAGATCAAGTACGGAGACGTCCTCAGCAGCGCCCTCATCCTCCCCGCGCTGGTGGCCGATGTGCTCTGGGTGGCCCGCACCCTGGTCAGCTTAGGTAAGATCCCTCAGCCCGGACTCCCACACTCGGTAGTCGCGGTAGGGGTAGCATACGCTACCACCGGTAGCGCTAGCGGTTGGCACCACGGCTAGCGGTTGGCACCGTGGAGGGCGCCGGCCCTGCCGTCCCAGCAGGCCTTCGCTCACTCCTTAGCCTGGCCTTCGGTCTGGGGTTGGCCTGTTTGCTTTCCTTGTTGCCATCGCAGCCGAGGTTGCATCTCCCGTGGGGGAATACAGATATTAATTCTTATCTTCTTATATCCTCAGCTCGCATACGTGCGTAGACGCAGACGCACTCAGTAGAGCACACACGCACTTGCACACACGCACCTATGATGACCCAGAACCAGGGCACAGCATCGCAATCAAACAGGACACAGAGGCCCTTAGGCCAATGCCCCAGTGTGTAGGCAAAAGTGCAAACACGCATGTTGATTACCCTACCAGCCACAGGAACATCCAATCTCCAATTAGTTCTCAGATGCAGGGTGCCTTCGTCTTTGCAGGCTTTTATCACAGACACAAAGGATTGCCTCTGCACAAAATAAAGACCAATCACTAACACTAACCTGATATTCCAGATGTAATGTGTGCGCGTGTGTGCGCGTGTGTGTGTGTGGTATGCCGACAAGCATGCACTCCGATGCGCGTTGGCGACGAGAGTGCCCTTCTATAGCTTGATGTTAGCGTGTGAAAGTGGCAGAGGAAATGCGTGTGCGTGCGTGCGGTGGGCTGGTTGAGTCAGAGTGCGCCTGCGCCATGTTCCCTTGTGTGCTAACACTCTGTTCTTTTCCAGTGTTTTTTGAAAAGAGGGCTTAAGCAACGAGCAGCCTGTTGATTGTGAAAGGTGATCAATTATTTAAACCCCGGTTCTCTTGTCACTACAGTTCTTTCCTATCACCATGCCAAGGTTCTGACCCATGAACGCGGACGGAGGATAAGATTCTACACTGTTTAATTATGCATGTCTCCAAGTATATATATGTGCACAACGAGAAGGCCACTACAAAGGGCCCAGTCCGAGACACCTAGGCCATGTTGAGTCACCAAAGCTAACATGCAAAGCTGTGCTGATGCTCCACAGAAAGTGCTCGCATGGCGGAGAGGAATGCCATGACAGCTTTTTATGATCAATTCTAAATTAACCTCCGAAAGCCAGTGAAGGCCCACGAGCCCCTCTGTTTATGGTCTGGAATTGTCTGCTGCGAGTGTCATATTCAAGACCACTCCGAGCCCAAGCACACACAAACACACACTCACGCACACAGGCTCACACGGACACAAACACACGGACACACACACACACACACACACACGAGAATCCTGCAACGAGCCTCGGCACATTAAGTCCAAGAAGGTGTCGCAGGAATGTCCTCATATACAGACACTTACAAACACAAACACACACACACACACGCACACACACACAAACACACAAACACACACATACACACACAGAAACAACATTGTGTGAGCTTACCATTTGAGGGCCATTAAACACAATCATCTCTGATCGGATATCTGCTCAGAGATGAGACGTGCAGAGAAGGGGATAGGACAGGGGGGACTTAGGGAGGGCTTAGGGGGACTGAGTGTTTACTGGGCCCTTGGGCAGTAGGCGGGATTGCACATTTTATGGAGAGGGTGCTTGATTGGTCGGACAACAGGCAGGTCTAAAAAAGGACACGGATGGTATTTGAACAGCTCACTCTCTGTTTGCAACACCGGTGTCCACCTCAATAAGCCCCAGAGACCCTTAAATCTAATTCCTCCTCTTACCACCATCCTAAACTTAGCACCGCCGGGTCAGCACAGCACAACTTGGCTGGGCTCATTCCCGCACAGCATTAGAGCTCTCTCACGAGTCACGACAGACAAGAAGGGAGCTATGCTAATGTCGGCTCAGACTGAGGAAAACAGGGTTGAGAAAGATCAGACTGGGTGACAACAACATTCAATTTCTTAAAGTCGCAATGTGTAAGATTGAGCAGGAAGTAGCTGTGACTTCATAAATTTCCGAGTACTTTCAGAATAAAAAAAAACAACATCACAATAACAGTATTGTGTCCACTCTGGACACAACAGAGTTTCCACTCTGGGCACAGCTGTGCCACTGTGGGACGTGAACTGGCGTAGCTCGGAGCTAGCGTAGCTCGGAGCTAGCGTAGCTCAGCTGGCTGGGTTGGGTGGGAAGGAGGGGTTTTGGGACGGTCCATAGTTAGCTTCTTGTAAACAAAGAGAGAGGAACGGGCCGGCCCACATTTTTAGTGATAGCATTATTGAAATTAATATCAAACAGCATTGGCTAAGAAACATCCAGGTCGTGTTAAACGACGAGCTCGTTGAAATGTTACACATTGCGACTGAAAGCGTAAACTTGAATCTGGATCATTAACATGTATCATTCCCCCCCCCCCCCACCTCAACGGCGGGCGTGTCGCGCAGGCCACTTAACCACAGATTAATCCAATCCTGTTGCAGGTTGGACCGAGAGGAGGAGCAGAGGGGAGGTGGGGGCGGGGGTACGGGGTAGGGGTACGGGGTAAAGGGGGGCGGGCCAGAGTTCAGAGGTCAGCAAGGGTTGCGACATTGGTAGCGATCGATGGTGCCGATCTGATACTTTTCTGTTTAAGGGCGTTGTTGTGGTGCGGCTGCAGGCTGCGGCTGGGGGGACCCTGGCAATATGGGAGAAGAGCGGTGAAGGTAGTGACGCTTTGCTTGCCTTGTTTGAGTAACCAGATGTCTTTATCTACTTATCTTACTTTAGGTTTTTTTTTTTTTTTACGCCGGATTTTTTTTTTAATAATTTTTTTATACACTGCTTGAATTTATATCTATGCTTTTTTTTAATTTATTTCAATCATCGTTGATGTCGTCGTAGAGTTAAAGTAATGACAGCAAAAAGGCGATCGCCACCTCTTTACCCCCCCCCCCCCCCCCTCCCCGAGGGAGAAGAAAACGTCTGGTGACTCACAATCAATAGGCTGCTTCTGTTACGTGATTTTTTATTGTTTCTCTATCCCATGAATCAGCTGTCGTGTGAAGCCAAGCTCACATTTGCCTGACCCACAAAGCTTTGCACTAAAGGCGACGTATGCTTAATTGTAGACCACATTCTTACGTCATAACTGCCAAATAGTGAGGAAGGTCAATGTGTTGTGGTCCAAAATGTGTATACGTGTCTCTTGTTTTTTTGTATTTTGTTAGAGCTTACACTACAGTAAAGAATATGGATAGCGCAATAACAAAGGGAAAGTTATTGCAAAGTGGCACAGTAAAAGCAAAACATTTGAGGACGCATTTGAGGAGGCGTCCTGAAAGAAAGAGATTGTAACGCATGTTACATGTGTTGTGTTTGAGGAAGAGGAAACAAATGAACCCTTTTTTTTTCTTTCCTTGAAAACAAACACATTTGAAACGGTTACTGCATGCCCCGTTAGCCACCCCACCCCTCGCTATACGTGAGAACACTAAGAATTAAATCCATCAAAGCAAAGACAAGAGATGCTTCCCCGCACCGTGCGCCGGCCCTGACGTGCTTTCCCTTTTGTTCCAGGCGGCACCATGAGTGTGATCTTGGACCTCTCCTATGTGTACTCCATCATCATTTCCTCAGTGGTGGCTATCGCCTACACCCTCATGGGGGGCCTCTACTCCGTGGCCTACACCGACGTCATCCAGCTCATCCTCATCTTCGTCAGTCTGGTATGGAGCACACACACACCCCCCCCCCCCCCCCCCCCCCAATCCCCGATTCTGCTCATGACTCCCTCTCCATCCCTATATATTATTATTATTATTATTATTAAAATAATTAGACTAAATCTTTTTTTACGTATTTTGTAAAAATATATATTTTTGTAAATGTATACCTATTTATAAAATCTATTTTATGAATGATTACATTATTCATTCTTATTAGGGGTCCTACGAAAAACATAGGAACCCTATTGTATTCGTTAGTATTATGATTTTTTCCTGACAAATTCAGCCATGTATCAGAAACAACATGGTCAAAAGTTGTACAAATGTTCAGGCTTGTAGACCTCGTAAAAGGAGTTAGGGCTGAAAAGGATGGGCCAGAATTAACAATAGGTGGCGCAATAATATCCACTTTAAGTGCAAAATACTCAACTGGCTTCCATTCCCACTAGGAAAGTGCAATACGCATGAAACTTGTTATGCATGCATCATTTGTTATGATGAACAACTTTCAAGGTGCAACCCAAATGGTCAGATCATTAAGACATAATGCAATGGCTACAACTTGACCAAACAACCGCACTCCAACAGATTTGGTGCCGGAGCTGATAAAAGCTGTCAACTCGGCACATATGTACCAGGTGACTGTAGGACTATATGGTGATCTATTAATGGCAATAAGGCAAAAGACGGCAGAGATATACATTTTAAAGTGAAATAAATGAATATCTCCGATGTTTAAACAGCTCTTACATTGCTTTGAAAAGATGTAGGCTCGCCTTCCAAATATTGCTACTAAGGGGAGATTCCATAGTACGCCCATGCCAAATTTTAAGTCTCTACCTGAAAATTTAAATTGGATGCATTTGTTTGAAATTTGCCTTTCTGGACCGCGGCCTCTCTCCAGTGCAGGCTGGGCCTTAAAGCGGTACACACAGCATTTCACACCCGTCCGTTTGGAAAAATTATGCTTTAGAAACATGGTTGGTGATTTTTTTGATGTGTTAACTTCCGGTAAACCAGTTTTTAGGACATACCAATGCCATATTATCATACCAATGGAGCTCACCATACCTCCACACACGGAAGACTTCTATTTCTCATAATATAGTCTAATCTGCCCTATACAATCTATGTGTCCATTTAGTGTCGTGGTATTGCAGTAGTAGTGAGAAGTACCATGACATCAAATAATGTTTACCACCATGTAATCACCAGGCCACCACCATACTCGTCGTAGAGTAGTACCCCGTCATGGTTGCTTGCAACTATATTTTTGTCTTATTTTTGTCTTATCTATACGTATTTTGTGAAAAAAATTGTAAATGCATACGTCTTAATGCTTGTGTATTTATACCATGTGCTAATCGTGTAAACCCCCTTTCTGTGGTTCTATATAGTATGTGTGTGTCCCCTTCATGATGACCAATGAAAACTCGCTGGACATCTCGATGACCGCCTACAACCAAACCTTCCAGGCCCCCTGGGTTGGTAAGGTGGACCTCCAGGACGCTGGCAAGTGGTTCGATGACTTCATGGTGCTGGTAAGTGGGGCAGTCGCCTCTGGCGGCTCAGCCAACAACCATTCGTGCCTATGAGCACACACACACACCCATGCACACACACACCCACATGGGTGTGGTGACACTGTGCTTCGGCTCGACTGCACTGCTGTGTCTGAATGCACTGGAGGGACTCATGCTCTGTTTTCTGAGACACTGCACATTTGAATTAAATTCAATTCATTGCAGTTTTATTTGTATAGCCCTTAATCACCGTTACAGCCTCAAAGGGCTTATTAAGGGCTCATATATTTATGACCCTACCCCCATGAGGCCAAGAAAAAACTGCAATGGGGGCCATTATTGCCATACATACGTACATATATACAGGCAAAACATTTGAAAACGGTGATGGGGGGCTGGCCGGTTAACCTTAAGGATAGTCCGGGCTTTCGGTTGTAGTCACTGCGATAGGCCAGGCATCCAGTCGCAGTCAACGCAACACGCTAGAACAGACCGAATAATGAATAAGAAGGGGAAGGTGCACACAAGAAATGTAGACCACTGCTAATTTAGTCCCAAAACACAAACAAACACGCATCGACACAATCAGAAACAGAGACCTCCACATGATCAGACAGACTCTGACACACATCATTCAGCATCGTGTGACTGGTTTCCTGTTGTCTGACGTGTGTGTGTGTGTGTGTGTTGTTCAGGCGCTGGGCGGGCTGGCCTACCAGGCCTTCTACCAGAGGATTCTGTCTGCCTCCTCCTACACCCAGGCCCAGGTCACCTGCTTCGCCTCATCTGCCTTCTGCCTGGTCCTCGGAATCCCCTCCATCCTGATCGGAGCGGTGGCAGCCTCCACAGGTACGACTGACCACGTCAGGTTACCTCAGGTTACATCTGGTTAGACTACATCAGGTTACATTACATTAGGTTAAACTACATCAGGTTACATTACATCAGGTTAGATTACATTAGGTTACATTACATTAGGTTACATTACATTAGGTTAAACTACATCAGGTTACATTACATTAGGTTACATTACATTAGGTTACATTACATTAGGTTACATTACATTAGGTTACATTAGGTTAAACTACATCAGGTTACATTACATTAGGTTACATTACATCAGGTTACATTACATTAGGTTACATTACATTAGGTTACATTACATTAGGTTACATTACAGTAAGTTACATTAGGTTATACTACATCAGGTTACATTACATTAGGTTACATTACATTAGGTTAGGTTACATTAGGTTACATTACATTAGGTTACATTAGGTTAAACTACATCAGGTTAGATTACATCAGGTTAGATTACATTAGGTTAGATTACATTAGGTTACATTACATTAGGTTACATTACATTAGGTTACATTAGGTTAAACTACATCAGGTTACATTACATTAGGTTACATTACATCAGGTTACATTACATTAGGTTACATTACATTAGGTTACATTACAGTAAGTTACATTAGGTTATACTACATCAGGTTACATTACATTAGGTTACATTACATTAGGTTACATTACATTAGGTTAGGTTACATTACATTAGGTTACATTAGGTTAAACTACATCAGGTTACATTACATCAGGTTAGATTACATTAGGTTACATTACATTAGGTTAGGTTACATTAGGTTACATTACATTAGGTTAGGTTACATTAGGTTACATTACATTAGGTTACATTAGGTTAAACTACATCAGGTTACATTACATCAGGTTAGATTACATTAGGTTACATTACATTAGGTTACATTACATTAGGTTACATTACATTAGGTTACATTAGGTTAAACTACATCAGGTTACATTACATTAGGTTACATTACATTAGGTTACATTACATTAGGTTACATTAGGTTAAACTACATCAGGTTACATTACATTAGGTTACATTACATCAGGTTACATTACATTAGGTTACATTACATTAGGTTACATTACAGTAAGTTACATTAGGTTATACTACATCAGGTTACATTACATTAGGTTACATTACATTAGGTTAGGTTACATTAGGTTACATTACATCAGGTTACATTACATCAGGTTACATTACATTAGGTTACATTACATTAGGTTAGGTTGCATTAGGTTACATTACATCAGGTTACATTACATCAGGTTACATTACATTAGGTTACATTACATTAGGTTAGGTTGCATTAGGTTACATTACATCAGGTTACATTACATCAGGTTACATTACATCAGGTTACATTACAATAGGTTACATTACAGTAAGTTACATTAGGTTATACTACATCAGGTTACATTACATTAGGTTACATTAGGTTATACTACATCAGGTTACATTACATTAGGTTACATTACATTAGGTTATACTACATCAGGTTACATTACATTAGGTGACATTAAGTTAGACTACATCAGGTTACATTACATTAGGTTACATTACATTAGGTTATACTACATCAGGTTACATTACATTAGGTGACATTAAGTTAGACTACATCAGGTTACATTACATTAGGTTAAACTACATCAGGTTACATTACATTAGGTTAGGTTACATTAGGTTACATTACATCAGGTTACATTACATCAGGTTACATTACATTAGGTTACATTACATTAGGTTAGGTTGCATTAGGTTACATTACATCAGGTTACATTACATCAGGTTACATTACATTAGGTTACATTACATTAGGTTAGGTTGCATTAGGTTACATTACATCAGGTTACATTACATCAGGTTACATTACATTAGGTTACATTACATTAGGTTAGGTTGCATTAGGTTACATTACATCAGGTTACATTACATCAGGTTACATTACAATAGGTTACATTACAGTAAGTTACATTAGGTTATACTACATCAGGTTACATTACATTAGGTTACATTAGGTTATACTACATCAGGTTACATTACATTAGGTTACATTACATTAGGTTATACTACATCAGGTTACATTACATTAGGTGACATTAAGTTAGACTACATCAGGTTACATTACATTAGGTTACATTACATTAGGTTATACTACATCAGGTTACATTACATTAGGTGACATTAAGTTAGACTACATCAGGTTACATTACATTAGGTTACATTACATTAGGATACATTACATTAGGTTACATTAAATTCTAACATTTCATGAGATGTTATGAAATCCTTGAGCCAGTCCCCCCAGCACTTCCCCCTCTAAAGAATGTTCCGATAAGGTTAGGCCAACAGACCACGGTGACCTTACACCTGGCGCTGTGTGCCGTGAGGGGCCGTGTCCCCCCTGATCAACCGGTCCAGCCACATTTTCGGAAGCCGCCTCTAAATATGCACGAGCAGAAAGCTGCAGCCATGTTGATATCAACATGGTACACGGACTGAATTTATACCACGCTTTTTTTGAACCAGTGGCCACTCAGAGCGCTCTACAATATCTCCTAAAATTCACCCATTCATGCACACATTCACACACCGATGGCAGAGACACCCGTGTAAGGCGACAGCCAGCTCATCAGGAGCAGTCAGGGTGAGGTGCCTCGCCCAGGGAGGCCACGACACTCAACACTTCGAACTAGCAACCTATCGGTTACCAGCCGACCCGCTCTACCTCCTGAGCCACATGCCTCCCCCATCAACATCCTTCATTTGACTCATCGCACGCACGCGCCTCGCCTTTCCCCCTCCAGACTGGAACTCCACCAGCTACGGCAGCCCCTCCCCCTACGAGCGCGGCCAGGCCGGCTCCATCCTGCCCATCGCCCTGCAGTACCTCACCCCCGCCTACATCTCCATCATCGGCATCGGGGCCGTGGCGGCCGCCGTCATGTCCTCCATGGACTCTGCCCTGCTCTCCTCGGCCTCCATGTTCTCCTCCAACATCTACAAGAACATCCTCAGGAAGCAGGTGAGGAACAACGCGCGCACAGCAGGGGGACCAGACACCAGACCGACTGTGGGAGCGATTGTTGTCTGTGTTTGAACACTGCGGCCATTGAATGGCTTTGGGGACATCATTGTGGTGACGCCAGGATGGTTCATGGCGCCACCACATTAAAATGAAGAGCTTTACGGGGCATGAGCTCACCTCACCTCACCTCACCTCACCCTGGGGTTATCTCAGTTTACTCTCCTTTGAAGACCCAGAGAACATAATTGAAACCGTGAATTCATACATTTCTCTTCAGGCTATTTAGCGATGGTTCAACCAGATTTCCCTGGAGGATTACATTGGTTTCCTTGTGCTTTATGTCAGTTGAAAGTCATACATCCATGTACAAACACGCATACACATGCACATATACATACATATACAAACTCACACACACTCACATTAACACATACACACATTAACACACACACACACACACACACACACACACAAGTAGACACACACACACACACACACACACACACGCACACACACACACACACACACACACACACACACACACACACACACACACACACACGCACACACACACACACACACACACACACACACACATCACAAGCATATGGCACATTCACCAGTGGCGGAAGGCTGGCTCCAAGATGCAGTGCAGAACAATGGAGCCTTTCACTTTTCATGCGTGGCCTGTTTTTACTTTGCATCTTGTTGCGTAACGTCTTGCTGCTCCCTCTTGCCCTTGCTGATTTATTTAATTGTTTCCATACCAGTCCGGAGCAGATCCTTGTCTGTTTCAGGGTATCGCAACGCAAGGGGCTTATTGCAAAAGTCAAAGAATGTCCCAGGGACTCTGTCCGCAAAATTATTAGCTATTTACTCAGTGAAACTGATGGAAAACATTTGTTTTGGCATAACCGTCAGCTGCAGAACAATTTGATTATTTTGCTAAAAGGCACCACTTATACACTGCTGACCTTCTTACAGTATGAACAACCATGACTCTAAACTCACTTATACAGATGACTTATGATCCATCAAGACTCTAAATTCACTTAAACAGATGACTTATGATCAACCATGACTCTAAGTCTGAACTCACTGATACAGATGACTTATGATCCATCAAGACTCTTTGTCTAAACCCACTTATACAGCTGACTTATGATCAACCATAAGTAATGACTTACAATCAACAATGACTCTAAACTCATTTACACAGAGGACTTATGATCAACAATTAGTCATGACTTGTGATCCACCAGGACTCTAAACTCACTCATACAGATGACTTGTGATCCACCAGGACTCTAAACTCACTCATACAGATGACTTGTGATCCACCAGGACTCTAAACTCACTCATACAGATGACTTGTGATCCACCAGGACTCTAAACTCACTCATACAGATGACTTGTGATCCACCAGGACTCTAAACTCACTCATACAGATGACTTGTGATCCACCGTGACTCTAAACTCACTCATACAGATGACTTGTGATCCACCAGGACTCTAAACTCACTCATACAGATGACTTGTGATCCACCGTGACTCTAAACTCACTCATACAGATGACTTGTGATCCACCAGGACTCTAAACTCACTCATACAGATGACTTGTGATCCACCGTGACTCTAAACTCACTCATACAGATGACTTGTGATCCACCAGGACTCTAAACTCACTCATACAGATGACTTGTGATCCACCAGGACTCTAAACTCACTCATACAGATGACTTGTGATCCACCAGGACTCTAAACTCACTCATACAGATGACTTGTGATCCACCAGGACTCTAAACTCACTCATACAGATGACTTGTGATCCACCAGGACTCTAAACTCACTCATACAGATGACTTGTGATCCACCAGGACTCTAAACTCACTCATACAGATGACTTGTGATCCACCAGGACTCTAAACTCACTCATACAGATGACTTGTGATCCACCGTGACTCTGACCCCCTCCCCCCTGACCGCCTCCCCCAGGCCTCGGACCGGGAGATGCAGTGGGTGATCCGCATCTCGGTGGTGGTGGTGGGTCTGGCGGGCACCGCCCTCACCTTCCTGGACAACAGCGTGCTGGTCTTCTGGCTGGTGGGCGTGGACATGTCCTACACCATCATGTTCCCCCAGCTGGTGTGCGTGCTCTTCTTCAAGGTGTCCAACGGCTACGGCGCGTCGACGGGCTACCTCCTGGGCATGACGCTGCGTCTGATGAGCGGCGAGCCCCTCATCGGCCTGCCGCCCCTCATCCGCTTCCCCGGTTGCCGGCTCGACGCCGAGGGCACGCTGACGCAGTACTTCCCCTTCCGCACCACCATCATGCTGACGTCGCTGGTCTCCATCGTGCTGGTGTCGTGGCTGGCCTCCATCATCTTCAACAAGGGGCTGCTGGCCGAGCGGTGGGACGTCTTCAAGATCAACCGCCGGCTGGCCAAGTCGGCGGGCGGCCGGGTGCCCCCCCAGGACCAGAAGGACCCATCGGTGGTCAAGCAGCTGCTGGACACCTCCACCACCACCAGCTGCTAAGGAGGGAGAGTTAGAGAGAGGGGGGGGGGGGGGGTGGCGAGGCAGAGACGGGGGCAACACGGGGCCGCGGGAGCCCCCCCCCCCCCCCCCCCCTACCCCTAAGACGAGGCCCGGTCCGCCTGGCCTGGCCGGGGAAGATGATCCAGCGCGTTGCAAATAAAGAGCGGTTGCAGTTTAAAGAGATGAAAGCGCACTTCACCACCCCCACCACCACCACCACCACCATACACGCATCCATACGCAGCACACCACGCCATTTACCCCATCATGTATAAACCGTTGTCTCCGACTGGAACGGCTGTAAAGGCTAACTTTACGGCGCACCGTAGAACACAACCGTTTCTGTGTTTTTATTACCATTTTGCGGGGGTTCAAGCAATAGGGTTTGCTAAGACGTAGCATCTCAAAAGTACGGCTAGCTAGCCTCCTCATATTGTATATAGAAAGCAATCCTGGATCTTGTGTATAGCTCAGGAGGACAGTGGCTTGGTAATATTGATTTTACTGTGAGTACAAAACAGCTACTATTCTTTTAAAGGTGAATCCACCTTAATGTGAATCTGTAAATGATTAGAGAGAGTCAGTGTGCACAAGCGGCGTCGACTGCATCTGTATTTTTCTTTCAACTGCTTTTTTAAAATATTTTTTCATAAAACGCCCTGAATAAAACGCCAGAGCCACCAAAAAAAATGATTTTAAGCAAAAACCGAGCCTGAATATCACAACGAAGACCCACTACCCACTGAACGAAGGCAGACACCGTTTAGGCTGTCAGGAGAATTTTTGTAAGGTTTAAACGCTGCCCCGTTTTATTGCCAACCGCATCGGTAGCCAAAAGCTGTCAGGACTCCGGGCCCCTCGGCTTACCACAGACGATCACAGGGGCCGGTTTCAGCCCGTTCCTCACAGCGGGACGGGTTCCAGCGCTGAAGGCTCCCATGTGATTTATTGATAAATGCGTCCACCAATTAGTGAGCGGTGTGCAGCAGAGAAAGAAGGGCCAGATATACCCCGCCCCCTGTCCTATTCCCTCACCACTCCAAAGAGGCCTTATGGAGACCCACAACGCCTCCTTCAATTTGTATATGACTTTGTACAGTAAGGATATTTTCTATGGTTGATGATATATATATATATATATATATGCAAAACTTTAGTTTACAAGGGGCTTGATCGAACCTTGCGGTCAGAGGCTATTTAAGTTTTTCCTGAGCCTATAGTAGTTATATGTACATAAAAGACTTCTCACTATGAATGTTTGAGAGGCTATCTTTTCAACTTTGCCGGGACTGACGTCCGACAGTGGGCGTTAGACCTTGGCAGCACGAGTCGAGTGATGCAAAAGCTAGTTTAATACCTCAGCGTGTCAGAGTGTCTCTTCCCCGGTGGTATAGTGTGGTAATTTGTTTCAGTCAGTTTGTATGATTTTGTCTGTTCTTTCCGAAGACTACAGAGAACAAAAGGCTGCTGAGCTGAATGACCCCTGCAGAACTCAGTTTGTGTATCTTTTCATAATGTGACCTATTTGTATCTCTATTTATACGATGTACTGTATGTCCTGTAAAAGCTCAAACAATGATCTAACATTTTTGCCAAAGAATTTTAAGTTGAATCATTAACGTTATTAAACATTGTCATTATCTAAATGGTCGATTTTTAAAACGTGTTGAATGTATATTGTGGTCAAAAGCCTGGCTTGTCAAAGGCTGGCACCAACACGCATAGTTCAATGTCGAAAAATCTCAAATGTAGGCCTTCTACTGTTTTCAAGTTTGCCATCTTGGTGAATCGAGGCTAAGTTAGAATGACTTAGACTTATTACATGTTAAGAATACATACTCATTTCTCCAACAGAAATATAAGTTGTTACTTGTAGCAGCAATATTATAGAAAATCTACTGTGACCGTAGTATTAGAAACAGATCAAGTTTATCAGGGTGAAGTTGAAAAGATAGGTCAGCCCAATGTTTGCTATAGCCACAAAACATTCAATACTAGGTGTGGAAGTGTATTTGGTTTTTGTACTATTATGCATGTTGAATTTAATTTGTGTTTATATACGGAGCTTTAAAAGAGGCTGTTTCTCTTGCCACACGGCGAGGTCCTACTTTGTAATCTTTAATGTAAGTCCCAATGGGGTGATGTTCTCTCAGAATAAAGGTTGAAACAAATCCTCAGTGTAAAGGCTGTCCTATGTTCATGAAGTATGTCGTTTGTTCACATCTTGACGCTGTCCTCACAGGTTCGGATCTGTTTTATAGGTTCGTTTACAGCAAGCTATTAAATCTTCAGAATTTATAACAATTAGTTCCTAAGGAGAACGTGAGTCATCTCAGCCATTGTTTAGAATCAATGTCTCTAGAGACCTCTTCCGCTCATCGTGCTCCACCCAAACCGCCACTGCATTCTGCGTATTCGCCCGTTTCCCACATAAATGCTAAATGGTAAACGGACTGCTCTAACCAGTGGCCACTCAAGGCGCTCTATGGTAGTGCAACATTCACACATTCATGCACACATTCACACACCGCTGTTGGTGTCAACAATGCAAGGCGACGGCCAGCTCTTCTGGAGAAGTTCGGGCTGGAGTTGTCTTGCTCAGGGACACCTCGACACTAGACCTTCCAGCTGACACGCTATTCCTCCTGAGACACATGCCGCCAACTGTTGTGTGGACCACACGAGTAAACATGATGTCTTTGCAAGATATTAAATGTTACCTTGCTTTAAGAAAACAGGCCGACAGCCATTGAATGTCAAAGATTGTGGCAGGGTGATTGAATGAAGGCAGCACCCTGCTGCCTTCACTCTGTTGACAAGGGAGATTGGACGCCCTGTCCCACAAGTATGCATACTCAACATCGCCTCGGACTTTGACCTCAGAGGATTGTGGTGGTTGGGGTTGGCATCGAACTGCCGTTCTGTGTTCCTCAGGAATTATAGAATGAGCCTTTTCACTGGGCATTGAACAGAGTGGACCGGTAGAGGCCTAAATTGACACACCCTCTCTTCAGTAGGTAGAATGAATGCTCTTTGCTTGTGTGGCATAGAGCTTGGCTTGGAGGTACATCTGTCACCGACGTTGACATTACTCACAGCTCTCGGATATGGAAATATCCAGCTGTGGTTGCCAGCATCGGAATGGGGAATGTAACACGCCACAATAGGGAGAATGTTTCTCTGTTAAAACATGTTTATTTGAAACATCACAATTTGAACGATGGCATACATTGGTTGAGGGGAACCAATGTATGTACTAGTACTTTTTACTAGTGTTGATGAGATGATGAATGTGGTTGTTGTGAGTCACGCGACTATAATTAATGAAAGTTTAAAGTTACAGTTTCACTAGCCAAATTGATTTGCGCAAGCACCATAGCATATTGATATCCAAGTGGACCAACAGGTGATAATTGGGAAGATGGTACAGCTGTGTATTCATAGCGGGGGCAGTTGGAGTAAACATAAGGACTATATACCGTTAAAGGTCATGTCGAGTCAAAGTTAAAAGCTGAAGGTGGTGTTCAAATAATTGAATAAATGATCAAGCTTTCTCATCAAACCTTTACTGATCTTGGCCTATGAGTGCATTGCAAGTTCGTCTCCAACTTAATCACCAAATAATTTCAGTGTAGAATTATTTATTGCAATTACACTGATAGGGACAAGAATAGTGTTGAGTGATGGGAAAGGGTTAGGATATAGATTTTAAGTTACATTGTTAAACCATTGTGTTGTTTATTTGAGTGCTACATAAGTACACATAATAACATCATTACCGGTACATTAAGTCGTTTGTCTATTCCCAATTCAAATCCCAATTTATCAGTCAACATAACTATAACTTCCAGTGAAATGCATATCTTCTCAGGTTTAACCTGTTCTGCAAACTAACTTCCTACCTTTACCCTCCATTCATGCTGGTAAGGGTGCAGTCGTTTATTCAAATAGATATAATTTATGATAATATATGCTGAAACACACAGCCCTTATCCTTCAGACATGTTACAACAGGCTGAGACCCCGGCATTAGGATCCAGTTGATGAAGATTAGTATTACTATGCAAATTATAGCAACTTAATCCTTTTTAATATGCATGTGCCTTTAACATTGAGTCATACAGTCAATGGTTTTAACAAGCCTGACAAACAGGCTGAGAACAATCAAAAGAATACAACCCAAACTATAGCCTATAAAATATTCCAGATGCAGCAGAATCACATTTCTAAGAAAACAGGACAGAGCAGCTAATCAGAAACACGTTATCACACCTCAGAGACACAGAATCCAATATAAAGAAAACAAGGCATAAGGAAGAAAGTGATAAAAGCGAATTTAGCACAATTCGTGGAAATGAGCACAAGCCCTCTATCAGAACAGGGGGGGGAATATTTTTACGCTTAACTGTCTTTGGGGAGCAGTTACTAAAGGCTTCGGTCTCACTCAGCTTTGCATACTAGCTAGCCATGACCCCATGGGCGTTGAAAGGTCTCAAAATTCACAAATACTCCTTTTAGGCGCAACAGGAATGTACTAGAATTCTCAGAGTGTTTTCCTAGAAAAACGTCTCCCCCTCTCTTGCCCATGGCTCTGTGCCAGAGCTGGAGATGTATGTTTAGAAACTGCATGAGCCTTGAGCCAAACAAACCAAAGCTCTAGAGTATTACAGGTCTAATGCTATAGATCTGTACGCGTTGGATGACATTAAGCTTTACGACCCTGCATTGCCAGTGTTGTTGGGACATCGGTTTATACTTCCATCAAGCCTTTTTAATAATGATGTTCCTTTAACATGTGGATATAAGGCTGCTGCTTTTTACGAGGACCCAAAGGCCGAGAACAATCGAGGCACACAATCCCATTCCATCTCTCCCAAGTTCTGCAGAATCAACTTTCTAAGAAAGCCACTGGACAGAGTGCAGGGCAGCTAATCAGAAACACGTTATTGGTGAATAGTAGGCACACTTCAGAGATACTAGAGTAGTAAAGATGGAAGTTCTATCTTTCTGCACATATAATACATAATACAAGAATCATAAGAATCCCTGAAGGGTACATAAGGTGCTGTTACACTTCTATACTCACTTGTATTTGCTTGCACTTAGGAGATAGATATAAACAGATTGAGCGCAATTCATGGATGTGTGCACAAGCCTTCTATCAGATGTCTTTGCGCTGCAGTTACTACAGGCTTCGGTCCCACTCAGCTATGCATGCTAGTTAGCAACGACCCCATGGGTGTTGAAGGTTTCAAAATTCAAAAATCCTTTTAGGCGCAGCAGGAAGTAGCCAATCGAGTTGGACACAAGGAGTCAGCTACAGCCGGAGCCAGGATCATAGCACAGACCTTGGGTGCAGAACAGACCTGACACAGACGGTCAACTTTTCTGCATGGTGGTGGTGGTGGTGGTGGTGGTGGTGGTGGTGGTGGTGGTGGTGGTGGTGGTGGGGGCGGTGGGGCTGGCGTTGGGCTTGGGGATGTTGGGGGCGATGGGGGTAGTGGTGTAGGGGTTGGAAATCGTATTGAGTTACTTTGATCCTGGTCTTGATATCGGGTCACGTTGTCACACATGTTGAGTTGTGTCAGTGCAGTATAAGGGCACAGACTAGTTCTGTTTTGCGTGGATTTCTTTTTATGGGACTTGGCAGCCCATGTTTTTATTGCTTGCTTCTGTTTGAAGACCTGTACAGGCAGGTTAAGAGATGTGCCACACAGACACATATCATACATTTGATAAGGCAGCCTTGTTGCGCAAAATACCGATACAAAAAGTCACATTGATTCTGTAGCCTTGTGTATCGTTGCATGTGATGCCTGAGAGTCTTCACACATACATACTAGATGTGTGTATGGGGGCGATATGTTCTTTGGTAAGCTTTTCAAGGTTAGGTTCTAAGCCAGTAAAACACACACATACTACATTTTTGAAAAAGCTATGAAATTATGCAATTAATAGGTGCGACTTGACCACATGGGACTGTGTTGCAAAATGCTGCATTTTTCCCACCACAAGTGGTTTACTTGTGTTAAACTAGCTTCAATCTCCCTGCTGTAAGCCTGCGTTTGTGTGTGTGTGTGTGTGTGTGTGTGTGTGTGTGTGTGTGTGTGTGTGTGTGTGTGTGTGTGTGTGTGTGTGTGTGTGTGTGTGTGTGTGTGAGAGAGAGAGATTGCAGGCTACCATTGTTGGCCGTTGATATCATCATTTTGAACCTTAAGGTTTGAAGGACTCCCAAAGGCAAGTCAACTACTTCAACCAACTACTGCTAGGGACAAGGGGGTATCGTCCAAGTTAGGAATCACTGATTCAGAGTACAGTGAATTACTCTTCACTGCAAGGTTCGGCCCCTAAATGGATGCAGCCTAGAACGTGTTCCTCCCCTCCACTTGTATGACTTGTACATGAGGAATTGTCATGACTACCCCCTTTCATGCTCGGCAGCCTGAACAGGACATGTGTTGCGCAACAACCAAAGGCCTCTTGGTTGCTGCCCAACTCTGTCAAAACAATGTATCTGAGCTTTCTTAACCTTTATAATGTCAGTCTTAGGTGTGTCTGTGTATACTCCCCCCCCCCCCCCCCCCAGTGCCACCCCCTAGGGCAGCCTGCGCTCTATGGCTCTAACGTCACCCCATTCCACACGCACTTGGACAGAAACACAGGTTGGACTAGATATTCTAGAAGTCTGCTGGATCCCCCGTCAAGATAAACACCCCATAAATACCCAGTCAGCTGTGGAAGCTATAGCTAGCAGCACTATTCCCCTCACCATGTCATCATTTCAAGCATTTTGTGGTTTCAATGATCTTGATGGTTGTAATGTATCTCACCATGTTGGAAGCCATCCTTGTTTCTCTGTGTTACGTATTTTAAGAACACAAGCTATATTTCCCTCACTTAACCACTAGGGAGTAGGACCATACATATAAGCCGTAAATACTATACATAGCCACAAGGGGAGCAAGACCTTACTGAAGGCTGCAATAAATACTTTAGCCACAGAAGGCAGCACCACAGACCAGGCGAGAAAGCCGAGGGTTACATCACCGGCTCCTCCCACTACTTCCGGACCGCGCTGTTCAGACCGGAACAGCCTACAAATCGAGCATGTCTTCAGAATCTTCTTGGCAGCTATTAGACATACATGGGTTAATGTTTTTGATCAGCTAGGAGACACTCGCACGTGCTTAGATACATCTTCAATCTCTCTTTGCTTCAGAGTATCAGTTTACCATACCGAAAATACTTTATACTAAATAAAGTCTCTTTAAAGCTATTCCTTTGGATTCGATCACTTTCCTTGAAGAACTCAGCATCTGCAATTAAAACGTTCTTATATACATCATTGTATAAAATCCGTCATATGCGAATATGAATATTTGTTGACTATGACGAATAGACAAATTTAGATAAAAACAGAACGAATATGTAAATAAATTATCTTAACTTTATAAATATTTTTTATTTGGTTTTAAAATGGATACTCATCTTGATGAAAAGTTCATTGATATTGGTTATTTATTCAAATTCTTACAGACGAAAGTTCCCATCGGTTCTATGGTGTAATGGTTAGCACTCTGGACTCTGAATCCAGCGATCCGAGTTCAAATCTCGGTAGAACCTGTATTTTGAGGAGGACAGAAGCTCAAGTGGTGAATACTTTACTGCGGGAAGCTATCACAGCATTGCTTGACAAAACGTTATGTGATGACAACTACTCCACAACTGGCCCAAATATACCATTCCAAAACGTTCAAACTATTATTTCAGAAACATTTTATACAGCACCTCTCATAATTCATTAATGTTTGTCTGGCTCTATACTTTAGCTGTCCTGTAGTTAGATGGATAGTTGGTTACTTTATTGATCCCCTAAGGGCTGTATGTTTATATGTCTTATGTTTAAATGTTTTAATGGAGCCAGTCCTATGGCATTATGTTTTATTGTTGTATATCAATTGCTGTGTGATTTAATGTTCTTTTTTTTTAGCCACCATGTGCCTAGTATAACATCTTGCCAAAGGACTACAGTTGAAAATTAGCCTGCTGGCTAACACTGGCACAGTTACAGAAATGTTGATCAATGGGCACTGTCCTTTAAATAAATAAATAAATGAAATGAAATGAAACAATAACAAAGTTCAGTAATCTTTGCTTGTTTTGTTGGTTGAACATTCATCAGGTCACGAGTATCACATTATACACAGAAAGCCTTGGCTAATGATGGTCATCCGAAACAGCTCTGCAACGAAAGCTCTGAGGACCTTTGGCGATTTAGTGGAGCATTCACATCTGATTCAGAGGACCCTTTCTTTGGTTTCTTCCTACACAATGCTGTCCCCTAGAGGAGGAATCTATGGGTAGGACCACAGAGAAAGAAGAGCTCCCTACTGACATCAGGACAGCTGAAACCCTACAAATATTCTGTTGCAGCCTGAAAACTGCTCTGTTCAGACAAACGCTTGGCCCACGATAAACAAAAAGTGAAATAAATATAATTAGATGTTGCTTGCTTGCATGATTCTCTCTCTCTTTGAGTTGCATCTTGAATGCACTTATTTGAAGTCGCTTTGGACAAAAACTAAATAAATGTAATGAAATTAAATGTAATGTAATGGTAGAACTTGCTGTAGCAGATCATAGACGATAAATCAGAGACTTTCATTCATTCAGATGTTTTTATTAGCAACAAAGTTGTGAAAAAAAGATTTTGGAACTGGATATTTGACGGTGATAAGTGACTCACACTGTGAGTAGGATTCTTACTGGGTGCCTCACTCGGCAGCAGTGACTTAAGACGACTCTGGATTCAGAATAACCACTTCCTCCTCCTCACTGTCCGATATGATCACCACAGGTCCTTCGACGCAAAGTAAGAGAACACATGGTTAGAGTCACATTGCAACACAACAACACACACCGTGTTACACAGGTCAAATTTTACTTACTTTCTCCTTTTTTCTTGTTGCCTCTCTTCTCTGCCACAATGGTCACTTCTGGTTCGTCCCCATCTTCCTCCTCTTCCTCATCTTCGTCGTCGTCCTCCTCATCTTCAAGCCCCCAAGCATTCTGAAGGCCTGCACCGACCTGGCCAACGCCTGGGGCGGGCACGACAGGGGAGAGCGCCCTGGGATTGGTCGTTAAGGTTCACAAAGACAGCTGATAGGGTGAGGAGGACTGACCGAAATCAAACACAAAATCGGTGTCCACAACATCAGTGTTTCCTAACTTTGACTTTACCCCCTTGTCAGTAGCAGTAGTTTGCACGCAGTAGTACTTAAGGAGTCCTTCAAACCTTTAAAGACACACACACACACACACACACACACACACACACACACACACACACACACACACACACACACACACACACACACACACACACACACACACACACACACACACACACACAGGAAGGATACATCTCTGCCGATGTCTCTACACCCTCCACAATGTCGCTGGCCTGTTTGGTGAGGTCTGTCATTTCCACCGTGGTCTCTAAGTTTTTCAGGGCCGTGATTCGCTCCTGGGGCATAGACTCTGCAAAGCCACATTTACGACCCTCCTTCCTGGATGAATAGATGGAAAACGAAATTGATGTTATATTTAAATCAAAGCAAATAGAGAGGAGGAGGAGGAGGAGGAGGAGGAGGAGGAGGAGGAGGAGGAGGAGGAAACGAGGAGGAGGAGGAGGAGGAGGAGAAGAGGAGAGAAAAAACAATGAGCCATCCGCCCTGGTCAATGTTGGAGAGGAAACGAGGAGGAGAGGATAGACATAACTGAGCTATTGGCCCTGGTCCGTAGGAGAGATGAAAGGAGTAGGAGGGGGAGGAGGTGGAGGAAAGGAGGTGGAGGTGGAGGAGGGCTAAAATAACCTCATACTACCCACCTGGCTTTCTTGTCATTCTCCAAGGCCTTCGCGATCAGGTCTGTGATCTCTGACACTTTGACGCTGGCGATCTTACTGCATCGCAGAACCTGTGTATTGCGTAATAAACACAGTAAGTTAGCATGTTTTAAGGTACAGGACTATAGGGGCATACGGATCGAAGGGATTCCACTGTGAGTCATGGCCTGGAGTGAGTCAAGGGGCCTAGAGTGAGTCAAGGCCTAGAGTGAGTAAGGGGGCCTAGAGTGAGTCACGGTGCCTAGAGTGAGTCATGGCCTGGAGTGAGTCACAGTGCCTAGAGTGAGTCATGGCCTAGAGTGAGTCACGGTGCCTGGAGTGAGACATGGCCTGGAGTGAGTCACGGTGCCTAGAGTGAGTCACGGTGCCTGGAGTGAGTCACGGTGCCTAGAGTGAGTCACGGTGCCTAGGGTGAGTCACGATGCCTAGAGTGAGTCACGGTGCCTAGGGTGAGTCATGGCCTAGAGTGAGTCATGGCCTAGAGTGAGTCATGGCCTAGAGTGAGTCATGGCCTTGAGTGAGTCAGTGGGCCTGGAGTGAGTCAGTGGGCCTGGAGTGAGTCAGTGGGCCTGGAGTGAGTCAGTGGGCCTGGAGTGAGTCAGTGGGCCTGGAGTGAGTCAGTGGGCCTGGAGTGAGTCAGTGGGCCTGGAGTGAGTCAGTGGGCCTGGAGTGAGTCAGTGGGCCTGGAGTGAGTCAGTGGGCCTGGAGTGAGTCAGTGGGCCTGGAGTGAGTCACGGCGCGTTGACTCGCCTGTTCCTTGAGCAGCATGATGCCGCCGCTGGACTGGATGGAGCAGATCTCTCGGTGTTTGTTCATGGCGATCATCAGCAGGCCGTCCATAACCCGCTCCTCGCGCTCGCAAGGGTCAACCAGCAGGTAGGTCCTGGAGGTCGGGGGGGCGCGGGGGGTATATGATGGATGTGGCAATGCAATAGGCCTTGCAACAGTTTGGTAAGCGATAGTTGATGGTCCATCGTGTTCCCTCATTTGGTGCTAGATAGTGTCTCAACAGACATTAGTTTGCATGAAAATCTTCAAGATGGCAACTTTAAAAACAGGACAAATATAAAATAGTAATAATTGATGGTCATAACTGTATTAATAACAGGAGCCATGAGGGAATGAGGAAAACATTTTACACAACACACACACACACACACACACACACACACACTTTAAGCCTTCTTAGGGATGGTTTGATTTGACTCACCCCTGCTGGAAGAATGAGAAGCTGACGCAGATGGGCATGTGGTAAATGCTGAGCGCGATCGGATCCCTCTCTTGGGCACTATACTGAGGAGTGAAGGAAGCCTTGTTACAAAGAGACCCAGAGTCTGTCGAAACAACTAGAAACTCAACAAGAGGTTCCGTTCCATTTGCCGTCATGCCATTGAGCCTTATCACTACAGCACCTTCCCTTTAGCTTCAGCGTTAGCATACCCGTCCCTACTAGACACGGCTACTCTTACTGAAAGCCCACACACTCACCACTGTCACTACGTCCCCCTGGATGCCAACATCAGGCCGTTTGAAGTGGGAGAGGGCAGCGATGGCGGCTATACTGATGGCATCCATCAGGTTGCCGTCGTGGTTCAGCATGTGAACGTCCACTCTGATCTGCCAAACCTGGGAAGAGACGACAGCACGGCGTGAATCAGAGCACCTAAATGCTATCCGTTGTTGATTTGTTGAGGATGATGAGGATGAGGTAAGGATTTGGCCTCCTGCTATAGCATGGTTTCTCAACGGGGGGCGTTCGCACAACCTCAGGGGGGGGCGCTGGGAAAGTGATAAAGGTTTCATTTTTTGAGAGGGATAGCCTATTTACATTTATTGGTTTCTAACCCCTCTACTGTCTCAGCTACTTTTTTACTGTCTATGGCTATAGGATGCCTACAGGTGGGTTGAAGACCTTGCAGCTTGGAGTGGAACACCCAAGCTGCTACAACACCGTCGTGACTCCTGGTGATTTTGTGGAGTCTCTGGTGCGCGTGCGTGCGTGCGTGCGTGCGTGCGTGCGTGCGTGCGTGTGTGTGTCGTACCTTTTCTCCAGACACCACACAAAGGGACTCAGTGTCGATGCATCTGGAGTTCCTAAGGCATCTCTCCAACTGTCTGTTCAGCTTCACTAAGAGCTCAGATGACCTATACAAACACAGACATTACCATCTCACTACAGATTTACAAAGCACAGCCAGCCTTAAGCCATTCTAGTACACAAATCCTTAAATTCAAGTTTTGACTAACATAATAACATGGACAAAATTACACTTAATGTTGTCGTTTCTCTTTTTAGCAAGATACACAAGAGATTGGTGGTTAGTTTCAACAAAAGGTTTGTTTTAAAACCGGTAGGATCCAGTGTGTACGAGTCAATAGCAGTGGATCTATTGTCAAAATACAGTTAAGTATGATAATCAACTCAACTAACACAAAGTACTGTTTATGTCGGTCTCTTTGATTAGGTTCTCACCTGCCCAGTTCAAACGCTGGCGAGGCCATCGGGGACAGTTCTAAGTTAAAGAACATGATGCCCTCGTTTGGCCTGCTCTCCTTCGGGGTCACGAGTTCACACGACACCTGGGCCATGACTCTGTGCACAGGACATAGAAAACAAAGCAGCACAATGGGTCATTAAATAGGCCAAAACATGACGGTAATGATATAGTTAGACTTAGACACACAGACACAGACTCACTCATACAAAAGCATTTTGGGAGTACCTAGAAGAGCGAAAAATAAATGCAACATCAAATATTATTATCAAAGCTTAATCTTTCACCTCGTCTTCCCCAAGTCCACAAAGCAGCACCCATAGTCAGTTCCAAATGTTATCTTGATGTTTCTGTAGTCGTACGTCTGCCTTCCATCCAAACGCTGTAAGCATAAAAAACACACAGAAATAGAATGATCCACCATAAACTAATAGAAATAGAGCATCCACCATAAACAAACAGAGATGGAGCAATCAACGATAAACACATAGAGATGGAGCATCCAGCATACAAACATAGAAATGGAGCATTCACCATACACACATAAAAATAGAGCATCCACCATACACACATAGAAATGGAGCATCCATCACAAACACAGAGCTGGATACATATTACACCATAAACCCATAGAAATGGAGCATCCACTATACACACATAGAAATTAAGCATCCACCACCATTGACACATGGAAATGGAGCATCAAGCCCGACATCTGAGGAAAACCCACACTTCATATAACTTAAGACTGGGGTGCCTACCTTTTTCTCCTCAATAGCTTTGAGCAGGAAATCCCGCTCACAGTTAGATAACGGTGTGTCTCTCATTGTGTAAAATGGGGAGCTATGGGTATATATTCAGGAGTTGGAGCATTCACAAGTCCCTGGTAGGGGTTTGAAAGCGTTTATTGATAGGTTATACTCGTTCTGCCAACATGTGTCGACGCCACAGTCAATGTTGTGCCAACTTCACCCGGAAGAACATTAAACAGCCTCATGGCCATGACAAAACAAAAGTTGCTGACACAATTTAAAACGCTTATATATAACAGTATGTTGTATCAAATGTTATTTTTAACACTTTAAAAACAGATATCTCACTATTTACGGAGTAGTTATTTGTTAGCAGCCGGACAACGCGCGGAACAATAAAGACTATGCGTCACATGAGGGTGAACGAACTCTTATTTTGAAATAACGTACAGAACCCGGCGTTCTGCGCATGCCCAGTAGCGGACGAATCCCCGAATTACGCGCCGCCGCCGCTGCTATGCGCGACTGTCATCCACGGTCTTCAACCGCTTCCTACCGCACAGCCTTCGAACGCCTCGCCAGGCCTCCAAACCTGTCCGTTAAAGCGAGGCATACGCTTAAAACGTCGTTTTCCGTTATTACGAAAACAGAGGCAACCTATTGAACTTATCCTGCGTCAAAACCAAGAAGAAAGGTGCGTTTTTAGTCCCGTCATTCATTCTCCATCGTTCACCGTCCGCCGCATATATCGCGGTAGCTTGGTTGTATCAAGGTAGCTTGGTTATTTGCTAGGTTTCTGAGCAGATTTACTCGTTCAAATCACCGGTCGATTGAGTTCATTCGTTGTGTGCCCTTTTTGATTTAATTTCCCCACTGATGTGATTGGGGGTGTTTTAAAATACCATAATTAGGGTTAGCTATGTGGGGTATTTTAACCGGGGTAGTACGGTCCGTTAGATCGCCAGCTTGCTAGGCGCAGGCGCAGTGCCTCTCTGTGGCGCGCCATCAGCGGGCTCTGCAGGCTGCATGGAGATGTGGTGATACTACGAGGGGCTGGGGGAAAAACAGTATATACACACACACACACACACACACACACACACACACACACACACACACACACACACACACACACACACACACACACACACACACACACACACACACACACACACACACACACACACACACACAGTAAGATTGTGCGGCAGTTACAGATTAAAGTGCATGATAGAGAAGGTCAAACGTGTCCCAGTGTTGTGACAACATGAGGAGAACAAACGTGTATCTGTCTCTACTGGGCCATATATATATATTGCACTTTCATATTGCCTGTTTTTTGTTGTTTATTTTGTACTTCTGTGACTTCTTTGGTTTGTCGTTGGTTAAAAATATTCTTCACTTTTAATAGACGCATGGTTGAATTTCCTGGTGTGTATTTTCGGTTTAAGATAGGGGGTGCAACGTATCTTAATGCGGCAGGAAGCCCTTACAGGAGGAAACCAATCTTGTTTACACACGTTGTAAAGCAAATAATAGAACATAAAGCACCTAGTACTGTCCGAAAAGCCTTCAACCCAGTGCCTGTAGCTCCACCCTTTTCTCTCTCATCCTCTTCTACTTTTTATTTTTTATAATATTTTTAGTTCTCTATTTATACCACACGTGTCTCATGCAATCTCAAACTCAATTTATATCGGGCCTTCTTCAAACACCTGCCTGCTCTGTCCTTTCTCACCCACTACCACCACCACCACATCAACACTGACACCTTATCTGACATGGCTCTGATACCCTTCTGGATTCATCTGCCCTTCCCCCATTACCCATTCCGCCCCCTCCCCCCCTTCCCATTTGATCCCCTCTGCCGCCCGCCCCCACCCCCCTCCAGATGAAGTTGGGAAGGAGCTGGCTGTGGTGTTGTCTGCTCCTCTCCTCGCTGGCTGTGACGGCATTAGGAGCCCGCGACGAGGAGGAGCCTGAGGCAGACTTCCCCGTCTCGGACGCGGAGGACCAGGTCAGCGATGAGGACGAGGTAATGGCCATGATGGAGGAGGAGGAGGAGGATGAGGCCATGGTGGAGGAGGAAGAGGACACCGTCCTGGCAGACAATGAGGCAGCAGAGGAGGCAGAAGAAAAGGAGGCCGTAAAGTCCAAAGTCTCCTTCCAGGTCAGGGATGGTTTATGGGTCAACTGGGGACAAGGGGGACAAATGGGTTACGAGTATCACTCTCACCCTCCAGCCTGTTTCCATCACAGCTTTCACCCGGACACTTTCTTCAATAGCACTGAGTCATTTTAGTGTCAATAGATCTTTTGGACGTCAGACAATGATCTGCAATAAACAAGAAATGTCAATAAATAGTCGACAGAGTGTGACAGATTAATGATTAAGGTTTGCGTCCCATACTTGCTTAACCTTTTTGTTATCGTATCATTTCTTTAAATATCGGAATTATGTATGTAATAATATAATTATTGGTGTAATTAATATCATTCTTATTCTTATAACAATGGACTCTGGCCCCCTCAGGTGACGTATAAGACTCCCATTCCGACTGGGGAGGTGTACTTTGCAGAGACCTTTGACGATGGTTCATTGGACAGGTACTGCACCATTTATATTTTATTCAGGATCAGATTAAGGCAATATACATCAAATAAAATAAGATTATATATATATATATCACATTAACATGGGTCAACAAGCATTGGTCAACACTCAATAGTATTATTATTTTCATTATTATAAAGAAAAATTGGCTTCAATATCAATTTTATTTGTTATTCACACACTTCCAATTGTCATTGCAGATGGCAGGTTTCAAAGACGATGAAGGACGACGCCGATGAAGACATCGCGAAATACGATGGTTGGTTTACGGCTGTACTCCTTTTACTGCACTACTGGGTTTCTGCCGCGGCCTCTGATGCGGTCGATGAACTGGAATTATGTGGCTTTAAAGGGGTGATATCATAACACCAGGTGTGAGTGTGATCAGCCATTACAAGCCTTTCCCTGTGTTTTAGTGACGTCCCAAGTGGGCATGTGCACCTAGATGTATGATGGATAGTTAAGCAACATTTGCCACAGTCCACTGGGTAGGCTGGTGAACTGATCTATCCAGCATACATCTAGGTGGGTGGACACGCCCACTGGTGATGTCACTATGGCTTCTTGTAATGGCTAACCACACTCACACCTTGTGGCATGATATGACCCCTTTTAATAGCCTGCCTGTGTGGAAAAAAAATCGGCCAGCAAAGCTATTTGACTTACAAATGAGCCCAGCCCGATGTACATTAGGGCTTTGACTCCGAACTTCGTAATTTGAATATAATTAGAATTTAAAAAAATAAATCAAAATTCGAACGAATATTAGGCAGCCCTTAATATTCGAACCTGTTATGGGCAGGCCAAGAGGGAGAGACGTCGGAGAACCCGACGCAGTCTATTCATAATATTGTAATGACCACGGAAGAGGCAGTGAATGAAGTATTGATTAGACAGCGATTTATTAGAAACCCAATAAACCGTTGGAACACGCAGGACCGGTAACCATAGCAACGCCGGTAAACAAACCTTGCAAAACCCAATCCAGGGCTGAATCCGAATACTCATACTTATAGGATGCATTTTGTAGTACGCCACAAATATAGCGCGTCCGAATGCTCAGTACGCATTGTGTAGTACGGAAAACGTTAAAGAATGTGTACTACCGCTACAGTATACAACGGTAGGTCACTACGCTATCCCACAATGCAACCGGAGTCTGGTAACGAACGAAGAAGAGATGGCTGACCCGACACTACCAACAGCGGCTTAGAAAGACGTCGTAGAAAGCGGCGATAAAAAGAGACATTAAAAAGAGTAAAAAAGTAAAGTAAGTAATTAAGTAAAAAGAGACATTTTTAATTTAATAGCAACGATGACAAGACGGAAAACAGGTAACTTATCAAAGTAATTTTGCCGGCATCTGAGGCGAGATACGTCATCTCCAAACATCCGGTGGAGTTTCGGCGGTGTTCGGAAGCATTCAGAGGCGTTCTACGCATAGCTGTAGACCGTACTACCGCTGTCAAGTGTAGTACGGTCAAGTAGTAGACACTGAACAGAAATAGTATGTACTAAGTATTCGGATTCCGCCCAGGTCTTACTGAAGGCATTTAATGGTCAAAATATTATTAATAAATATTCGAATATATTCAAATATTAATATTTATAAACAAACTTCGAATATGATTTTTGGGCAAAAGTCAAAGCCCTAATGTACATACTGTATGTATGATAACGGTGTTCTCGAGGTCCGTTTGTCTCCTATGGCTGTCTGACTCTCGCCTCTGTGTGTACTCCTCTCCCAGGGAAGTGGGCAGTGGAGCAGCTGAAGGAGAACATCGTACCTGGAGACAAGGGCCTGGTGCTCAAGTCCCGCGCCAAACATCACGCCATCGCGGCCCTGCTGGCCAAACCCTTCGTCTTCGAGGACGAACCTCTGGTCTTGCAGTACGTTTCCCTTCGCTCCACTTTCCTCCTCCTTCTGCTCATGCAAGCTGCTAATTCTAAGTCTCTCGCTAAGTGAGGCGAGAGACGCATCGAAGAACGTCTCTCAAGCTACGTGCACCATGTAGGTAACCCCTGTTCCATGTCCACTCCAGGTATGAGGTGAACTTCCAGGATGGGATCGACTGTGGAGGAGCGTACATCAAGCTGCTCTCTGACAGCCCCAGCCTCAACCTGGTCAGTACATGCTTAATATCAATTTACCGGTATATTATTATCCATAACTTTCAAGACACAAATATCTTATCATATATACACTTAAACCGCGAGGAGATGCACGGCAAAGAAAAAATAAGTGAACAGAAACGTCCTCTCCTTCTTATACTTCTGTCGATGATTGCGCCTCTCCTTATATCGAAGTTGGCCGTATGTCATACCGTGTTAGACCGCGGTTTAAGTGTATGTATGTATGTATGCAAGTATTTATGTGCGGATAAGTAATCACTGCTTAATCTGAAATACCTTTATGATGATAAGTGACGCAGAGACATCATGACTCTCTCCTTCTCGTGTTTGCACCTCAGGAGCAGTTCAACGACCGCACGCCCTACACCATCATGTTCGGGCCGGACAAGTGTGGCGAGGACTACAAGCTGCACTTCATCTTCCGCCACCAGAACCCCCTGAACAAAGACCTGGAGGAGAAGCACGCCAAGCGGGCCGATGTGGACCTCAAGAAGATCTACATGGACAAGAAGACTCACCTGTACACCCTGGGTAAGGAACAAGACTCACCTGTACACCCTGGGTAAGGAACAAGACTCACCTGTACACACTGGTTAAGGAACGAGACTCACCTGTACACACTGGTTAAGGAACAAGACTCACCTGTACACACTGGTTAAGGAACGAGACTCACCTGTACACACTGGTTAAGGACAGAGACTCACCTGTACACCCTGGTTAAGGAACAAGACTCACCTGTACACACTGGTTAAGGAACGAGACTCACCTGTACACACTGGTTAAGGACAGAGACTCACCTGTACACCCTGGGTAAGGAACAAGACTCAGCTGTACACCCTGGGTAAGGAACGAGACTCACCTGTACACACTGGTTAAGGAACAAGACTCATCTGTACAAACTGGTTAAGGACAGAGACTCACCTGTACTCGCCTCACTACAAGTTTTTACTTGTTGTGGAAGTACCAGAAAGTCATTTAGGATTCACAATATCATTGGGAGGCGCACATAGCTTTTGGCTGTGATATGATATATTATATTATATAGATATTATAGAGTCCCGGGAACCCGCAAACTGCAACAATCACTTTCTCATCCGTGTTGCGGTTCACTCTGGACTTCACGGTGAATGCTGTAACAACAAAGCATCAGGTGAAATTCTTGGAAATATCGAAAATCACAACTATAGCGAAGTGTTCGCACGAATAGAATAAACCTAAATCTGCATCAACCAGATTGTTTTGTGCCACGCCATTCATTAATTCGTGCCACAGGTTTTTCTGGCGGAGAACTCGGCTCTGACCAAGCCTTTGCATTGACTTTGTATGGATTCGCGCCGTGCCTTCTCTGTTGGTTATGAACAAACCTTTACAGCCTGGAAAGGCGTTTTGAAGGAATAAGTGAACGACCCTATTAAAGAATAATGACACACCCTAGCCTTCACCACGACACAATTCAGATGTAGGTCAAGCAGCCAGCTAGGAGGGGGGGGGAGCCTTTCCTCCTTTGCGTTACACAAGCCGGACGTTGTGAGCCAGACTCTTTGTTTCTCTCACCGCGGGGCTGGGGACCAAAGAGGCCCTCAACTGAGATCTAATGGAAATCCATTTCCTTCCGCGCACAATGAAACCTCAGAAATCTATAACATCCATTTACAAAACAACCTCAAATACTGCAAAGCACTCATGATGTCACCAGAAGGCCAGGGGGGGAAGAGGCGTGTAAACGCCCATCGTCTGTACCACAGACCCAAACTAGTTCCTGCCATGTATCGAGATGTATACTGTATATATATAAACTAGAGCCCGACGATACTGGTGTACTGATACCATTTATTGCATCACAGCATAATTGCCTGAGTCATTTTGGCCAAATTGTGTTATCTAAGCTAAAGTCTGCTGATTCACTGGGCTTCATTTGCTGTATCCTAAGCCAATCAGTGGGTTTTACATTGCATAATTTAAGCTAAATACAAGATGAACCTTGAATGCTGATAGCAATTATGCTATAAGGCTAACGATATGCATATCCTGGTATGATGCAGCTCCTTGGGATTTGCTGCTTTCCTCCCAGTGATGCTTCAGGTCACAGCAACATCGCCTTAAAACACAGAGCTAAAGGAACCCATTACCTGTAGTATGGGGAGGAGCTACTAACCTTCACACAGAACATGATGTCAAACTGTTAGCGTTGGGAGTGTTTACATGGATATACTCGGTTTAGAGGTTCAACTAGCCACAGTAGAGGAATTAAAAAGAGGTGATTACGCTAATAAATCAACAGCATCTCTTAGGCTTTTTTCATCTGTGTGTCTTCTTCATCATACTGATATATCTTCATCTGTATGTGATAAGATTGGCCAATCGACATATCTGTGACAGGCCAATATCGGCCGATGAAATCCAACCGACACATCGCTCAGACTCTAATATACTGTAAACCCCAAATCCCCCCTTCATTCATTCCTAAACTCGTATTCCTCTGTACCCCCCCCCCCCCCCCCCCCCCACCAGTGCTGAACCCGGACAACAGCTACGAGCTGTTCATCGACCAGTCCAGCGTGAGCCGCGGCAGCCTGCTCCACGACGTGGTCCCGCCCGTCAACCCGCCCAAGGAGATCGACGACCCCAAGGACTCCAAGCCCGAGGACTGGGACGAGAGGGCCAAGATCCCTGACCCGGAGGCCGTCAAACCCGAGGACTGGTGAGGGGGGGGGGGGGGGGGGGGGGGGGGGGGTGGTCCATGTAGGGCGGGGGTCACATGTAGGGCTGGAGCCACAGGGTACCTCACGGTACGATATGATGCGTGGCGTACGATACTGATAATAACGCGATGCAGCGATTCTGCGGTAATCATAAACTGTTCGACAATCCTTTAACGATGCATCACGATGTATCTCGAACTATGAATACAAAATTACCGTGAAAGGGTCAAGTGAGGATTAAAAAATCGCGATACAGGGATTCCTTGATTATCAATAGATGTTAAGACAATCCTATAAAGATATATCACGATATGTCTTAACTATGAATACAAAATGACTGAAAAGGTCAAGTGCTGGATATCGGTCTTTATCTATGGTGCAAACTGAGTAAAGTTTCCCGTTCATGTGTGGAGCGCCACCTGGAGGAGCAATGAAGTAGTGCCTCCGGGAGCAGGGAAATCTGTTAAGGTACGGCCACACCAAACGCGTTACCCGCGTACCACGCGTATAAAATCGGCAATTTTTCCATAGGGAAGCATTGGTTTACGCGCGTATGAGGTGCGTACACGCGTATCATGCGTACCAAGCAACATTTTACTCGCGCTAGGGGCGTATGAGGCGCGTATATATACGCGCGTATCTATACGCGCGTACATATACGCGCGTACATATACGCGCGTACATATACGCACGTACATATACGCACGTACATATACGCGCGTACGCGAGGAGTTCAAAAAATTGAACTTTTTACGCTCATACGCGTGATACTTAGCCGCAATAGCCAATCAGCGTGGAGCTTGACCCGACGTCACTGGCAGAGAGTAGTGACCCTTGCACAGAAGCATACGGCCGACATCTTTCTTTATTCTGGGTGGAAATAGTAACATAGTTACGCCATTAAATGCGTTTATGGAAACATTTTTAGCGAGAAATGTGCATTTTACTTTCATAATGTTCACTCGGTGAATGTGAAGGATGTTTGGTTTGATAGTTATGACGAAGAGTGAACGCTCCGTTCACTTGCATGGACAGAGTCTCTGGTTGCTAAGCAACCTCAACGTCTTGGCGGACTATTTCTCTGCCGATCAACACTACGAATGCTGGAAACACACCAGACACACCATGTGAAGTCATTTAACCCGATTATTGTTATTTATATCCGAGATTATTTAATCTAACCCGATTCAAGCTCTATCATGCACCCAGACACGGCGGCGTTTGGGTTTCCTTCCTCGGACTCCTAAATCCAGCGCAGCCACAGGCGCGTAGCTGCGTATGTAGGACCATTTTTGACACAAAATGGTCAAGCAACATTTTAGCTGCGTTACGCGCGTACATGGTACGCGGGATACACTTTTGGTGTGTCCGCACCTTTAGAGCGCCTTATTCTTTAGTCTGTTTGCTCAGCACTCCTTCGCGCCCCTCTCTCACCTCTCTCTCTCTCTCTCTCTCTCTCTCTCTCTCTGTGCCGGCCCCCCAGGGACGAGGAGGCCCCTGCTAAGATCCAGGACCCCGATGCCCTGAAGCCTGAGGGCTGGCTGGACGAGGAGCCAGAGTTTGTGTCGGACCCCAGCGCTGAGAAACCCGAGGACTGGTAACTACACGCCCCTCACACCGGCCCCCCCTGACGGTCAATAACTGTTATTAGGGAGATGTATTGAAGGCATTCGATCTGACTCTGTCATTTTATGTCATTTTCATGACATGAACAGTATGTAATTAACACTAAACCTTCACTTTAATGCAGTCATTAGGGTCAGTAAATTAGGATTATTCCCGATATCGCGTTATAGCGAGAATTATTACTTAATTATTAATTATTATTTCACATTGTTTGTCCAAAAAGAAACAATCTTTTTGTTTTGATACAGTGTATGCAGAATTAACCACATCCATGCAGAGCCATGTTTTATAGGAAATACGACACAACTGGAAAGGAAATAAGCGTAAATAAGCAGAGTTTACCGCAACAGCAGTATGAAACAGCGGAGTAGATCGTATTTCTTTAGTTCGGTTTATGATTTGAGGACACAATGGTCATTTTTACTTTAAGGTTAAGGTACGGTTGATGATGATAATACATTTCTATCTATCCCAGATTATACGTACATCATCCTAATAATCATCAACAAAGCCCCTTTAGCTGTACAGTCCACCCGCATCTCGTCCCTCATCTCCTAACCTCTCCCTCTCCGGTCCTCAGGGACGAGGAGATGGACGGGGAGTGGGAGGCGCCCCAGATCCCCAACCCGGCGTGTGCGACGGCGCCCGGCTGCGGCCACTGGAAGTCCCCCACCGTCAACAACCCCCTGTACAAGGGCAAGTGGAAGGCCCCGCTGGTGGACAACCCAAACTACCAGGTACGGGGGCTGGTTCTCCTCTGCCACACATCAAACCCGGAGCCGAGGTCCCTTTACTTCCAAAGGACTTTGGTTCCATCCCAGAGGCCGGCTGGGTCGGCTTAGCTCAGGAGGTAGAGCAGTTGCCTTGTAACCGAAAGGTTGCTGGTTCGATCCCCAGCTCCCCCTAGTTGATGTGTCCCTGAGCAAGACACTTAACAATAAATGCTGTTGACGAGCTGGCTGTCGCCTTGCATGGTCGACTCTGCCGTCGGTGTGTCAATGTGTGTATTAACTGATGTAAGTCGCTTTGGATGAAGGCGTCTGCTAAATGCCCTAAATGTAAAATGTAAATGTAAGGTTCTGATCATGTCGCGTATTTTGCAAAAGATCATCCTTTCGTGACCCCAAAGTGTTTCATGACACCAGCGGCGCTACCGTGTCTTATCTCTCGCACCTCCCCTCCTTTTCTGTGGTTGCTCTAACGTGTATGACCGCGCAAACTGCAAGTGTTTAGGGGCTTACCTCGCCTAAGTGCCGTGGCCGTCGGTGACCATTGCGACTCTGTACTGGTTGTTGAAGTCCCATGGACCTCAGCGATCGCACGGCGTCGTGTCTTGGTTCATAACACCATCCGGAGGACTCGACTACCAGCGTGTTGCCTCGAGTAGAATCCCGCGAATTACGTGCGACGCCGGGCCGAGAAATTTGCCTCTCCCGTGCTGTATTGGCCTCTATTTACGGTCTTTGCATAGCCTTTGTATGTAATCCCATCGCTTCTGGTATGAACACACCTTAAATACTCTGTACCCCCCCCCCCCTTAGGGAGTGTGGAGCCCCAAGAAGATCCTGAACCCCGAGTTCTTCGAGGACCTGCAGCCCTTCAGGATGAGGTCCTTCCGGGCGGTGGGCCTGGAGCTCTGGTCCATGACGTCGGACATCTACTTCGACAACTTCATCGTCACCTCGCACAAGGAGGTGGCGGACCGCTGGGCGGCCGACAGCTGGGGCCTGAAGAAGCTGGTGGCCAGCGCCAACGAGGTAGCGAACCCGTCGCGCACACACACACACACACACACACGTGCTCATGCACGCGCACGCTCCTAGCTGCGGGAGAGACAGGGTTTTTGCACACTATGACGTTTATTTCGCCTTTTTTTTTTTTTGCAGAAAAGCTTCTTCAGTTATACTAGCATTGGTCGGTGTGTGTTTATATTTAACTGTTTCTCACACACGCGCTCAGCTCACACGTGCACGCTCCTTCTGGGTGATATGGCAGTGGCCATAGTTTTTTTGCCACACATTGGCATTTATTTAGGTTTTATTATGAGAAAAGCTTCTTCAATTGTACTAGGATTTGTATTTATGTATGTGTGTGTGTGTGTGTGTGTGTGTGTGTGTGTGTGTGTGTGTGTGTGTGTGTGTGTGTGTGTGTGTGTGTGTGTGTGTGTGTGTGTGTGTGTGTGTGTGTGTGTGTGTGTGTGTGTGTGTGTCCCTGCAGCCCGGGGTGTTTGCCCAGCTGATGTTGGCAGCAGAGGAGCGCCCCTGGCTCTGGGTGATCTACATCCTCACCGTGGGCCTGCCCGTAGGACTGGCCGTGCTCTTCTGCTGGCCCAAGGTACGCAGCTCACCTGTCTGCCTGTCTGTCTGTCTGTCTCCGTCTCTCTGTCTCCGTCTCTCGCTCTCTCGGTTTCTCACTCGCTCTACTGTCTGTCCGTCTCTCTCTGTTTCTAGGTCTCTCTGTCTCTCTCTGTCTCTCTCTGTTTCTCTGTCTCTGTCTGTCTCTGTCTGTCTCTCTGTCTCGCTCTCTGTCCCTCTGTCTCTCTCTTTCCCTCTCCCTCCTCTCTCTCTGTCTCTCTGTCTCTCTCTCTCTCTGTATCTCTGTCTGTCTGTCTGTCTGTCTGTCTGTCTGTCTGTCTCTGTCTCTGTCTCTGTCTCTGTCTCTGTCTCTCTCTCTCTCTCTCTCTCTCTCTCTCTCTGTTGATCTTTCTAATTAAAGTGAGGTACCCCTGTCAGCCCTGTCTTGACCTCTTTGACCCTCCCCCCTCCTTTCTCAACAGAAACCTGAAGACGAGTACGCATACAAGAAGACGGATCGGCCCCGTCCCGACATAGAGGAGGAAGAAGAAGAGGAGGAGGAGGACGAAGAGGAGGAGGAGGAGGGCACCGCTGCAGCAGAGGAAGGGGAGAAGGCTGCCCAGGCCTCGGCTAATGAGACGGCCCCACCTGCAGGTCAGTGGAGCGCGCTCGCTCTCTCCATCTCGCTCTATCGCACCTCGCCCTCTCCATCTCGCTCTATCGCACCTCGCCCTCTCCATCTCGCTCTATCGCACCTCGCCCTCTCCATCTCGCTCTATCGCACCTCGCCCTCTCCATCTCGCTCTATATCGCACTCTTTCTCTCCATCTCGCTCTATATCACACCTCGCTCTATCGCACTCTTTCTCTCCATCTCACTCCATCACTCTTTCTCTCCATCTCGCTCTATCACTCTTTCTCTCCATCTCACTCATCACTCTTTCTCTCCATCTCGCTCTATCACTCTTTCTCTCCATCTCACTCCATCACTCTTTCTCTCCATCTCGCTCTATCACTCTTTCTCTCCATCTCACTCATCACTCTTTCTCTCCATCTCGCTCTATCACTCTTTCTCTCCATCTCACTCCATCACTCTTTCTCTCCATCTCGCTCTATCACTCTTTCTCTCCATCTCACTCATCACTCTTTCTCTCCATCTCGCTCTATCACTCTTTCTATCCATCTCACTCTATCACACTCTTTCTAAACTCACTCTATCCCACTCTTTCTCCATCTCGCTCTATATCGCACTCTTTCTCTCCATCTCACTCTATCACACTCTTTCTCTCCATCGCGCCCTTTATCGCACTCTTTCTCTCCCAATCATTCTCTTTCTGTGTTTCTCCGTCTCAGTCTCTCCCCATCTCACTGCCTCTCTCCCTCCATCTCATCCTTTCCATCTCTCTCCATCTAACCCACACTCTTTCTCTCCATCTCGCTCTCTATTGCACTCTTTCTCTCCATCTCCCTCTCTATTGCACTCTTTCTCTCCATCTCGCTCTCTATTGCACTCTTTCTCTCCATCTCCCTCTCTATTGCACTCTTTCCCTCCACGTCATTCTCTACCTCCATCTTCCTTTCTTCCTGTGTTTCTCCATCTCATCCTCTCTCCCTCCGTCTAACTCTGTCCATCTTATCTGTTCTGCACTGGCATCCATTATTCATGGCCCATAACCACACCTTTCTACAAACTGTGCCTTGTTCTCTCTCCCCCTGTCAGATGTGACGGAGGCAGTGGAGGAAGAGGAAGAGGAGGAGGAGGAGGAAGAAGAAGAAGAGGAGGAGGAGGAGGAAGAAGAGGATAGTGCAGCGGCAGGAGACAGCCAGGGAGAAAATGATGATGACGAAGAGGAGGAGGAGGGCAAGGCTCAGGGAGGGGCAAGGCAAGAGGTTTGTCATTTCCTGTCGTTGTGAATAGTCATGGAGGAGTCACGATGTGTCTCTGAACAGCTGATCTTAGGCTGGTCAGCCTATATCAGAAATGTGTCATACTTTTCCTTTGTTCATTCCAAATTGTATTCATAGATTTCCTTGGTGATTCTTATATTTGATTAGACTCTTACTTAGTCTTGTATTTTTATTGAACTAGGGCTGCACGATATATTTTACTATATATTTATATTATTTATCGTATTGCTAACAAATTATTGTGTTATATTGGTTGGCACTTTTAAGGATGTTACTATTAACATTCTAAATACATTACAACCGCACACTTCAATAAGTGTATTTATCAAAAGTCATATTGTCGTCGCATTACGATCAGATGATCACCAAATCATTAAAAGGCCACCCCAGAGACATCTTACTGCTCTGCGTTTTAATGAAGCGGGGCGACTGCACCTCAAACAACCAAGCCGTAAGTAAACCCTAGTAAACCTGTGGTTCCTTCCCCCGATCTGTCCCTCTTCAGCCTCAGAAAGAGGCCGGCGATGGGGGCACGAACAAGCAGGCGGTGAGGAAGAGGAGGGTACGGAAAGAGTGAAGAGTGAACCAAGCGTGGAAGACCCCCCCCCCCCTACCCAACCCCCACCCGACATGGCTTATTGGGGGCACAGGGAGGTGGAGGAGTGCCCTGGGCTGATCCCCAGCTAAGGGCCACGCCCTCTCCCTTCTAACCAACCAGTAGCGGGCGTTCAGCCTGGATACCCCCATCCACACACCAACTGCCATCCCCCTCCTGTGTTCCTCCACCCACCGACTGCTACTCTGCAGTTTCTCCACCCACCACTTGCTACTCTGCAGTTACTCCATCGACTGCTACCCTCCTACACCAACCCTCCCGTTACCCCACCCATCCACCTACCTACCTTTTGCTCCACCCATCCTCCACCTGCGACCCCCTCCTGTGTGTTCCTCCACCTGCGACCCTCCTGTCTTAACTACATCCATCCTTCTCCAGGCACCCACCCACTCACCCAGCTACTGCTGCCATTTTCTGTGTTACTCCACCCATACACCCACTGCTGCCCTGGTGTTTCTCCTCCACCCGCTAGAGCTTTCCCCGCTGTCCTCCCCATCAGATTCATTCCTGCTAAGTGTTTGTGCTTGGAGCTCCCTTTCTCCGCCTCCCATCAGGTCGCCATGTGTCAACGTTCCCAACCCGACACATGACCGTTCAGCGTTCCCGGTCGCCGTTCCGCTCGCAGTCCGTTCCCGCCAGGTCTTCCATCCTGAGTATGTTTCATATGATGTTGTTCTTTGGATTCGCCACCAGGTGAATTGTTTTCACAATCAACCCAACTACCGTTCCGGCTTCTCGTTAAGAGGCTCAATGCGCAGCCCCCCAATCCAGATTAACATGTTCCGCGTTGCGTTGTCTTTTTGTATCTGGTTTGGATGGGTTTTAACTGACGGCAGGTGGTGTTGACGAAATGATGCGTGCTGTGATGATTACATTGACTTTGTTTAGGTTTAAAAGAGATCCTCCTTTTTAGTCCGCTTTTTGGGTTATTTATCGAAAGTAAGGTTATCAAGTCATTAGTGGTTTTTTTTTTTAAGTTATAGCTATTTGCAGACTGCATCGGCACTGAAGACCTATTTATTGTTCTCGTTTTATTCTGAACCAATATGTGCGGGAGAGGAATCCAACATCCATGATGTCGTTCTGGGGTGTTCTCTGACCAGCTGACTGGGCAGTGCACCCCATGACTGGGATCATAACTCGGTTTCAGAGGCAGTACAGACACCGTGTCGTTAGGGTAATTAATTAAGACGCAGACTTTGCCGTGCTGCGTTGAGCGCTCCCCAGATCCAGCCGGTCCTTGGTCACCGGGATTTTCCCAGTAAGAACCTCAGAGAACCAAACCACTATCTGCTGTGCTACTTTAAAACGCCCGGACACTTAGAAGTTTTTCCTGCAGGAATAATTTTCCTGAAGAATGAGTTGATGCTGATTTTCTGCGTAAATATTTTTTTGTCTATATTGTTTGACGCTTTTGCAGTTCAAAGTTCCTGTCCCCCTGTTGGCGGGCAGGACTTCTGTTTACATACGTTTTTGCAAATTGTACATTGCTCTTGAAAAGTAAAGTATTTAGTATAACATGTTTGCACGCTCGGTCGCTGGAGTGGGGTGCAGAATTCGCCACCAGGTTGACTTCCACTCCTCCCGTTTGGTCATTGACGTAGGGACATTAAATGGAACAAAAATGTTTTATTAAAACATTACATTTTGTCAAAATTGTACACAGTATCTACACGCAAGCCAGTTGGTTTTAACAAGCGCATCGTTGGCATGCTGCTACATAAAACAAAAGGGAATGGGAATATTTTATTGTACAACCACAACTTATCGAAATAAACAAAGAAAAACATGACTGGGTCTACCAATGTGTGTTTGTTTACAACGGCTGCAAAAGCAGTTCGAAAGCAAAACAAAGTGTTTCATATTCACTGGCTCGACCGGTTTTAATGCTCCTTTGTTTGTTACAGTGCAGCTTATGACTTCCCGTCTCCTATCTCTTCTGACATACGATGAGATGATCGGCTTGTTTTTTTTAAATCGCTACCCACCCAAACCTGCCTGGAGACGTAGTCTTCCTGGACAGGGTGAGTGGTTCGATAGCTCTCGAGGACTATTAACCCCCATCTACACGCGAAGAGAGAGATTGTCTGCCTTACTTCCTCCATCTGCTCCTCACTGTACATTTATTCATCTTGCCATTGGGTTCAATCGTAGCTTACTTTAATTAGATATACTTTAAGTATTTGTACCCAGCTTTAGGATTTGGCCCTCTTCTATGCCTGAACATAGTGAGCATTGTAGTGTTGATCGCCTCATCTCACCTCACGAGTCAGATGGTTTAGCTTCCAGAAACTGCACGATTACTGTAGTGGATAGCAAAACGATTAAGTATGTGGCATTAATGATTAAGTTATATACAAATGCGTAGCAAGAAAACACTCAAGCGACAGGATTAGTTTAGCTGAGCTTCCTTGTAGGGGGGAACTTGTGCATACCAACATCACAGCAGCAAACTAACAGCTTATGTATTGTTTTTAATGGCCAATTAAAAAAAACGATATGTGACTGTTAAAACCATCTTTAGTACTGTTCAGTTAGCCTCGGTCACTGAGCTGCAAACCTAATCTAAATCATGATTCTTTTTTTACAGTTTTATGAAGTTCTGCCAAAAAAGGCCATGGCCCATGATGGGAGTAAAACAGTTTAGTTACATTAACTTTACATAACAAATACTTTGTAAATTAGTGAATAACATGACCGTGCAAATCAAATCCTACTCAAGCCACCATTTGTAATACACATCGTTCAGTCCAGTTTGATCCCGATGTAACCAGTTTGAGCGGAACCATGTGGTAAACAATTTCACGCCATCCCAAAACTCAGATCCAGCTGATTTTAAAGTTGTTAAGAGGGAAATGTAAATAAATAAATACACCAGATTCATAAGATGAACCAAAGTGACCAAAGTTAAGAAACGGGGAAGTGATGCAGATGCAGATTAGGGCTCAACAGTATCTTTTAAGTATTTTTAAGCGGTATTGTGCGTCACATAAATGGCGTTTGCTACACGAAACAATACAATGTGCATGAGTGCAAGGGAGACACGACCATCCAGAGAAAGTTGGAGCATTTTTATACAATAGTCGTCCCAGTGACTAGCTGCCTCCACCCGAAGCAAGAGCAAAGATCTAGTAGCAAATACTGCTCGGGCCTTGGCAGGGGGACCAGTTTAGGACCGGACATTGGGTAGAACTGACCCCTTCACCTCTTTATATGGGACCGGACCTTCCACGGTTACTCTAGAATACGGTGTGCAGACAGACACCCACCTCCCTGACCTCCATCCTCAACCAGCTGAGAAGCAGCCATCGGGTCCCATAGAAAGGGCGAAGAGAAGTCCTGCCTTGGGAGTGAGTGACGTTTCCACGGAACAGACCTAGGCTTGACCGCCTTCTGAGCACGCTCAGTAAGCGAGACAAGATGAGCGTCCAGGTCTGCACCGGAGACTACGACTCCTTCCACGGCAGGCTCTATGGCCCCCAGGCCCCCCAACCCCCAAAAGGCTTAGATCTTACAGCCACGTCGGGGTCTCTGCTTCTCGTTCTTCTTTTACTTTCGTTTGCTCTTGGTGTCTGTGGTCTGGAAGACGCTGGAGGCAGACATGAGGTTCTCGATGTACTGCCCCAGGACCTGGTTCTCCGACTTCAGCTTCAGGTTCTCCTCCTTGACGGCGTCCACCCGCGCGGACAGATCTGGAACGGAGAGCGACCGAGTCGATGATTCAGCGGACATGGTAAATGGACTGCGTTTATAGAGCGCTTTCCTATCCAGTGGCCACTCAAAGCGCTTTACAATATTGCCTCACATGCACCCATTCATGCACACATTCACACAGCGATGGCGGTGTCAGCCATGCAGGGCGACAGCCACATAAGGACATACCGGAGGATGGAGCAGAACTAACGAGGCGAAGAGACGAAGAGAGACACGATGACAAACTGGAACCACGTCAGGGTTAACGGCTCAAGCGTGGCGACGCTATTGGCTGAGCGTTAGTGGTGAGTTCGAGAGGACGCCCTCCTATGATATAGCTCCGGCCTTGCATAGCACTTAAGACTGCAGGTATGTCAGCGCTCAGCAATCACTTAACGATATTAGGCTTTACTGCACCGTATCGGATGTCAGGGTCCACCTTCCCATTACTGATAATTAGTATGGGATGCATGTATACAACGGACGGTGTGGCTATTTGGTACAACTTTGAGGTCATGGTTAAAAAGGGGGCGATTGAGGTGTAGGTCACACGGGGTTTTGTGGACGTCCCATACCTTCCAAGGTATGCTGGAGTTCCAGAACCTGATTGATGAGCCTGGTCTTCTCCTCCATCTCAACCTGGTTCTCCATGTCTCCTGAAACAGTTGGGCACGGAAGGTTTGTTGAGAAACCGACATTGCACAGTCCTCTTGCTGTACCTCTCACACTGACTGACTTACCATCCATGTCGCAATTCATGGTGAAGATCTCGTCCTGTTTGGAATACAGGGCTGCGGTTCCACTGTCCGCTGGACATGAAAAGGAAAAACATGTCTGAATAAATTGCAATTGACATCAGAGACTAAATGGGAGATGAGCTGGGTGTAATCAAGCGATTATAAGTGGGTTAAGTGCCTTTGTTGTACATGTATATAATCGTATATGACAATGCATAGAGAAGAAAGAGAACCATAAGTTGGGAGTCTTCGCAATCTGCCTTTAATCTAAACATAAAAGGTATTTCCTCCAAAAATATGGAGGAAATGGGAAATAAGCAAATGGATACAGTGGCATAAACATTCACCCACTCACACACGAATACAATTTGAACAACAGGTCGATAGGACATAGGACATTTATAGGACCTGATAGGACCTGATCTAAAAAGGTAGAGATGCTGGTTGTTCGGACACCCCACCCATAGCCACCCCATAACCCCCATAGCAGGCCGCCCCGGATCCCAGCGGGAGGCGGCGGCAGGCCGATACGGTTCCCAGCGGGAGGCGGCGGCCGGCCGACCCGAAGCCCAGCGGCGGAGGGCGGCGACAGGCCGACCCGAAGCCCAGTGGGGGTGTTACCGGAGAATCACCGAGCATTCAGACCACCAGCTAACACTGGTGGACCAGCTCACCAGTGTGGAGATACTGGCCCTCTGGCCATGTACTGGCCACAAGCTCGTAACGACAGCGATGTTTTAAACGCACGGACCCGCCGTACCCTGAAAAAACCCTCAAAGCAGGACCCTGTCCCTCCGGATCAGATTGTAAACATGCACGGCGCAGAGCTACAATGCTACATGCTAACCGAGCTACAATGCTACATGCTAGCGGCTATGGCTGACGTTATGGTCGGATCGGGGCTGTGGTAGGTCGTGTCGATTCCGTCTATGTCAGTATTC
>NC_082384.1:24192207-24193910 GCF_031168955.1 Gadus macrocephalus
ACAGCCTCTAGCTTTTTACTCCTGTCCTGATATCACTCCGCCGGCATGGTGGAGAAGCGGACTTGATTATTGTGATGGTGGCTGGTGGCAGCAAGTGACGAGCGACGAGTCCCGTATCACCGGAGACCCGATCCACGGCTTCCGATTCAAGCGTTGTCCTGTACTCCGTAACAAGACTACCGAGGACGCGTGCGTGCGTAATATCGCTCCAAACCTCTTCGCTTTGGATTTTGTGCTCCCGGACCAATGAGATGCAAGTTCACAGAGAAAGTCGGGAGCCCGTTCGCTTCAAGCTGCAAAACTTTTTCTCAAAGGACAACACGATTAAACGGCGAGCCAGCAGCAGCTGTACGGTGGAAGTGTTTGTGCGTAAATTAATGGTTATTACGCAAGGGTAGCCTGCGGATCCCGGTGACTATTTAAAAGGATGTTTTAGATACCAGGGCTGCGGTGTTTACAAGATTTTAGTTGCAAAAAAACGCGAGCATCACGTTATTGTGTTTCCACCAGCAGCAGCAGTGTTTGGAAACAGCCCATGTTGGCTCCCCTGCGCGTCGGACCGGGGACGCGGAGAAGACCCGGTGTTTATCACCTTATGACTGTGTAACTAACGCACAGCGTGAGGGGCTTTCCAAACTCCATGGCTGTGGCTTCGTTTTAGGCAGAGCCACACATTCCCCCCCCGTCTTCCCCTACTGCCCGATTTGAACACTTTTCCAAGAGGGGGGAGAGCAGAGTGAAGGACTCCGGGAGAGGGGGGCCTTGGCGGGGGGTGGTGGGGGGGGGTGGGAAAAGTTCTTCCAAAATACCAGCCACTGGCTCAATGATGGGGGACTTTGCATCCCCCGCTGCCGGACCGAACGGCAGCATCTGCATCAACAACAGCGGGGGACTGAACGCGGCCGGGAGTGGCGGGGGGGCTCCCGGTAACATGGGTATCCCCAAGCACAGCACCGTAGTGGAGAGGCTCCGGCAGCGCATCGAGGGCTGCCGGAGACACCACGTCAACTGCGAGAACCGGTACCAGCAGGCCCACGCCGAGCAGCTGGAGATGGAGCGCCGGGAGACGGTGAGTCTGTACCAGCGGAGCCTGGAGCAGAGAGCCAAGAAGTCGGCCAACACCAAGCAGAGCAGCAAGCAGCAAGACCCGGACTCCGCTTCCTCCAACGAGCAAAGGAATAACACACTCATAGCGGTAAGAGGCACAACACACACACACACGCACCCAGCCAGGGTTTTGATCCTTTATCTGTGTGGTGTTAATGGTTGTTTTCGGGGTATCCCAGGTGACCGATGAACTACAAGGGATTAGGGTTGGTTGTTGGAAAGTGAGGAGTGTGTGAGGACGGTTTCCCCAAGTGGTTGTCAAGTGAAGTCAGTGGTTCAAACTTTTGTAGTTGTGCCATATCGTCCCCCCTATCTAAACCTCAATTATCAATTATCTTTTGGATTTCCCCCCAGAATGAAGAGCCCTATATTTTGGGGTTTTAATTCACAGCATACAAACGCGCACATTCATGGCTTTATTTTATTTTATCAGTCGTTTCGGAAATGTTTAGAATAACTACAATCTGAATGGAGGAACCTTGATAACACACCATTTTAATAAACATGTTAGAGCCAAACATGTAACAGCCTAATAACCCATTTTAAGTGAAATCCACCTAAATCCATCTGGTCAGCGCTGTTTGTCCTAAGCATCC
>NC_082384.1:24199010-24201510 GCF_031168955.1 Gadus macrocephalus
CATCGGGGTTGCAGCCCGGTTCAACTGGTTGAATACACACTCACACTCACACACACGTTAAACCGTGTTGTTCGTATGCAACCGTCCATTGGGACCGTGGGACTGCTGCCAAGTAGCCAACAAGGGCTTCAGTGACTCACTGGAATTTGTCGCCATAGCAGCCTCTCTCTCTCTCTCTCTCGCCCGCGATCGCGCTTTCGCTCTTCCTCTAAATCTCTGCATCTCTACAAAGAAGCAGCGTTGTGAGTGTGAGTGAATTAAATAATGTGTGTGGGCAAAAGCCTTTCTAGCCGAAGCAAAAGCAGAATGGCGCTGTGTGGAGCCTGTCGTCGTATGCTCACCTTCTGTGGTGACCAGCTCTGACGTAGCCAATAGCTGACGGTATGCATGTTGGCGCATAGATACATGACAGAACAGAACACATTGTGCCTGTGAGTGTGTGTATTAACCACATGATGTCACAGCAGAAGGGACAACATATGAGTGTATACAACATGTGAGTATCAACCGGATGATGTCACAGTAGTAAGGACGACATCTGGGTGTATGTATCAACCACATGATGTCACGGTAGAAGGGACAACATGTGAGTGTATACAACATGTGAGTGTCAACCAGATGATGTACCAGTAGTAAGGACGACATCTGGGTGTATGTATCAACCACATGATGTCATGGTAGAAGGGACAACATGTGAGTATTCAAACACATGATGTCATGGTAGTAGTGATAACATGTGATTGTATGTATCAACCACATGATGTCATGGTAGCAGAGAATTCAACAGGGCAATGGAAAATTCAGTTCTTTCTCTTGTTCACCTTCTACTCTGTGAGTCTCTGCCTCCCTCTCCCTTGTTGTCTCTCTCTCTTCCTTCCTGTTTTATCTTTGGCTTGTTGATTTAGCGTGTGTGTGTGTGGGTGCACGTCTGTGTGTGTTCTGGGTCTAAGTGGCCATTTCTAGCTTTATTTTTTTCCTGTCCAAGGAGGACAGGTGTTGGACACAATCTGGCCCTTCTCACACACACATGCACACGCACGCACAGACACACACACACACACACACACACACACACACACACACACACACACACACACACACACACACACACACACACACACACACACACACACACACACACACACACACGCGCACACATACAGCTGTCAGGCCCCTCCTGGTGACCATCTGGCCATGAAGCCAAGAGTCCCCTGTGCCACACACACACACACACACACACACACACACACACACACACACACACACACACACACACACACACACACACACACACACACACACACTCACACTCTTAATTTCTTTCAATTGTTTTTCATTTTCCTCTTTTCCATGCCTTTTTAATATTTCCGGTAGAAGACAAGTTTTTCTTTCTTTCTATTTGACATTTGGCCCAAAACAACACAAAACAACAGCCAAAGCCAGATATCACCAGCCTCTGTTTGATCTGAGTGTCTCGCTGAATCCCAGTCTCTGCCAAACCCTCGATGGAGCAAACTGTAGAAGATGGCGACCGAGGAAAACACTTTCACAACCATTTTACAAACTCACTAATCAAAACTGTTACCGGTTCACGATGAGGTGGTGAACTATCCCGCTGAAACCCAAGGTTTTAACCGTTTACATTTAGGGCATTTAGAAGACGCTTTCATCCAAAGTGACTTACAAGTACATTTTTCAGGAGAAAGAGAAACAACAATATATCGCTGTCGGTACAGTAAGGATGTTCATAGTAACAAGTTCCATGCCATTCCCCGTGTACAACAAAGATAGCAAGGATAAGATGCTATTAGGGGTGTGACGATACACTCAGCTCACGAGACGAGACGAGACACGATATTCGGTTCACAAGATCGAGACGAGACGAGATTTTAAGAAAACTACAATGACAAAATATATGACTGGACCAACAGACTTTTATTTAACCGAGTTGCACATGCATTTTGAAATGTTTTATTATAACTCTTAACATTCATGAAATTGAAACTAAAACTAAAATGTATAAAAGTTCCATACTATGTGCCCCATCACCTCCTCCGCAAAGCCAATTTTGCGCTAACCCAGTGGTCTGTCACTCAACCAGAATCTTTTTACAATTTAGAAGACATTTTAAGTTGTGGACATCATCTGTGAATTCTCCCATAAGGAATAATTATAACTTCCCACTAGGGCTGGGACGACGCGTCGACATAATCAACGACGTCGACGCATAAATTACGTCGACGCGAAAAATGGGCGTCGATTTTAAAAAAAAAAAAAGAAAAAAAAAAGAGATGGGCGGCGCCGGAGCGTAGTTGCAACGCGAGTGGCTCCTCAGACTTTCATAAGTGCAAGGCGCCACGCACTCGTTCCTCTAAAGTATGGGAATTCTTTAATGTGAAATGAAACGATTCCGTGATATGTCGTCTTTGCAAAATGGAGATGACTTTCCATTCTAGCACCACGGCAATTCACCAGCACCTGAAGAGGCGTCACCCGGTAG
>NC_082384.1:24209010-24214888 GCF_031168955.1 Gadus macrocephalus
AATATCAAAACTAAAACTAACCTTGTGTTTCGTGTTACGATTAAGTTTTGTGGTTTGGTAGGCCCGACAAGACAAGCTTATGTTTAAATGTTAAAACTGCTTTGAGGATTAAACAACCGCCATGCTAACCGTGTAGCTAAAAAGCACCAAGACTCATGGGCGGCATCTGAATATTCATACTTGACTGCTATATAGTAGGCATTTTGTAGTACGTCACAAATATAGCGCGTCCGAATGCTCAGTACGCATTGTGTAGTATAGGCAAAAAGTTTCAGAATGCGTACTACCGCCAGAGCAGGGACGTCGTTAGGCCTATTTTGGGGGGGCTAAGACCCCCCAAGATGTTCAAAAGCCACCCCTACAATTTATTTTTTATTTTTTTTTGTCAAGGAAATCGTAACATGCCTGCACTTAACATAATAAGCCAGAATATGAGTTGAAATAAAGATTAATACAATTAGAAGTTGTCATTAATTTGGATTAAAATAGTTTCCGAGAGCGCATTAATGGATACATTTTCTAACCTATTTTCCTTGAACATTTGTTTAGCTTATTTATATTTTTAAAAAGGAAGACATCCTGAAGACTCGGGAGAGGGAAGCAGGAGGTCTTAAGGCAAGTAAAGAAAAGAGAGTGAGCCAGAAAACAGGCCCTGATAGATGCTCTGCTGTACTCTCTACTGTAATAAATGATGAATTATGGAACCACTTTAAAGATGTGATGAAAAAATGTCGGATGCACTTCAGACACTGCTAGGGGCTAAGCCCTCCAGCCTCTATATCCTAGTGATGTCCCTGTGCCACAGTATACAACGGTAGGTCACTACGCTATCCCACAATTCAGCCGGAGTCTGGTAACCGAAGAAGAAGAACGCAGCGGTGAAAAAAAAATAATGATTGGTAAATTATCGTATCGACACTTGACGAATCGACACAAGCCAACAGACAAAACCCGGAAGGGTTGTTTATAAACGGGGATCAATCATGGACATTAAAAAGAAGGCTCAACCCATTTTGGTTTTGATTTCATTGAACGCAGCCTGTTCTTTCGCACAAACAAAGCCATTGGAAACACATCTAAAAGCACTGATGAATGCATTTGACTCTGTGTTGGGAGCGCTGGAAATAAAGTGGATCGCCCCGTTCAGTGAATGGAGTGAACCGATTCTTACTTATGGGAATAACATGGGAATGAATGAAACGCGCACTCGCATTTAAAAGACAGCGTTTACAGGAAGTGCGTCATTATTGCGCATCTAGGAACCCGAGTCGATCTGGGAGCCGAGTCAATCTGGTACCCACACCGGCATCTGATGTGCAGCGCACAGAGGAGAAATACGCAATCTCCAAACATCCGGTGGCGTTTCGGTGGTGTTCGGAAGCGTTCGGAAGCGTTCGGAGGCGTTCTACGCATAGCTGTAGAACGTACTACATGAACGGTCAAGTAGTAGACACTGCACAGAAATAGTATATACTTAAGTATACGGATGCACCCATGGACTAGCTAGCACGCTAGCTGCCTGAGCTAGTTCGTGGACTAGCTAGCAGGCTAGCTGCCTGAGCCAGTCCTGTCTATGTTCCATTCATTCCTGTTAGAAATTGCACATTTATCGCTCAGACTATCATGTTTGTACGCCCCTCTCTTTCGAACCGAGACACTGATTTGCGATGGTTTAGGGGTTAAGGTGGTCTACTCTCATTAACGGTCAGACTGATCTGGAATATCCTGCCTGAGAAGATGCAATCAAACAGCTATGTGTGGGTGTATGGGTGTACATTGCAATCGGCAATATTTTCCACACAAACACGTGTGCACGCAAACACACATGTAACCACACACAACTGAACAGAGTCACAAATATATCAGCTTATTTAATACCTGCTTTATTTAATTGATTAATTTCACAGTTGGGTGGGCCACGGAAACGCACACACATGCACTTACACTTACACGCACGTGCACACTCACACACACAAACACAGACTCTATCAATCAATGACTAAAAAATGAAAATTGATGGCAATTAGTAGCATGCTATAATTCCATGTACGTGTGCTTTGAATGTGGGTGGGCTTTGGGGGTTGGTATACAAGGTCTATTTAAACTCTTGATTACAGACAGACGCAGACAGCGTACCTTATCATACCATACCATATTCCCACTAGACCATATTCCCATACATACCCGACCATATGTTGCGACAGACTGTTCAATTTGCAGCAGAAGTAGATTAAGTTAGCATTCCCAGCAGACCCTACCATCTCTGGGCCTCAGAGCACCACCACCACATCACCACCACACTCATCACCATTACAGCCACCATTCTGAATCGACATCAACACCATCGCCACCAACTTCACCGTCACCACCACCACTATCGCCACCCGGCACATAACCTAACCGTCAGCACCACCCTCCCCCACCATCCACACCACCTGCACCACCAGCCACACACCGTCCACATTGCATCCATGTTGCGTATTACAATTTCAACAAATATAAATAAGCAATTCTTAGCCCTTCATAATTTCCACGCTCTTTTTGAAGTCAATATTGCTTTCTTTAGGATATGGAATAGACTACGAATTCAATATTTTTTACCAAGCCCGAGATAATAGTGTGAGTGAGGAGGAGAGGAAGGGAGGAGACAGGGAGGTAGAGGAGAGAGGCAGACAAGAGAGGGCAGAAGCACATAAGAGATGGCTATAGAGATAGAGACGAGGAAGTGAGTGAGAAGGAGGTGGAGTGGGAGAGGAGGAGGAGGAGGAGGTCGAGGAGGAGGAGGAGGAAGAGGGGGAGACAGGAGAGGGAGGGAGTAGGCCTCTGCACAATGCAACAGAGGAGCAGGTTGCTATAACAACAGCACCTTAGTGGTACCATCTCTTTCTTTCTCTATCTGTTACTCGCTCTCACTTTGAATTACCCTCTCGTCGTCTGCTCCCTGCTGTCATATGGCAAGCTCGCTTTCTGTCTCTCTCTCTCTGTATCGGTCTGTATCTCTCTGTATCTCTGTATCTCTCTGTATCTGTATCTCTGTATCTCTCTTCTCTCTCTCTCTCTCTCTCTCTCCTCTCTCTCTCTCGTTCTCTCTCTCTCTCTCTCTTCTCTCTCTCTCTCTCTCTCTCTCTCTCTGTCTCTCTCTCTCTGTGTATCTCTTTCTCTCTCTCTCTCTCTCTCTGTCTCTCTCTGTCTCTCTCTCTCTCTCTCTCTCTCTCTCTCCTCTACTCTCTCTCTCTCCTCTCTCTCTCTCTCGTCTCTCTCTCTGTCTCTCTCTCTCTGTATCTCTCTCTCTCTGTCTCTTCCCCCTCCTCCCTATCTTTATCTTCCTGTTGCAAGTCTCAAAAAAGTCTCTCTCTCTCTCTGTCTCTCTCTCTCTGTGTATCTCTTTCTCTCTCTCTCTCTCTCTCTCTCTCTCTCTCTCTCTCTCTGTCTCTCTCTTCTCTCTCTCTCTCTCTCTCTCTCTCTCTCTCATCTCTCTCTCTCTCTCTCTCTCTCTCTCTCTTGTGTATCTCTCTCTCTCTCTCTCTCTCTCTCTCTCTTCTCTCTCTCTCTCTCTCTCTCTCTCTCTCTCCTCTCTCTCTCTCTCTCTCTCCTCTCTCCTCTACCTCTACCTCACCCTGCTCCCTCAGTGCTAGTTAGTAGCTTCCCGCCTGCCACTTGGTGTGTCTCCATTGACTAGCTGTCAGCAGGTGTAAAATAGACATGGGAAAAACAAGTAAGATCGCTCTCATTTTGTTATGCTTGCTCTTTTTCCTTTTTAGTTTTACGTCTCTCTCGCTCTCCGCCGCTCTCATGCGTTGCCCTTTTTTTTTTGCACAGCAGGTCGGATGAAAGCGTTTCAGCTTTTTGACATCAGGCCCTCTTAAAAATCAATGTCTCTCATTTCCGTGATTGAAAAGCGGGCCATTTCCAATGGTAATACACAGACAAAGAAAGTGTGATGCTGGGTAGTAGCACTCGTGGAAATGAATCAGGACATTTTTTCGTTTGGTCTGGGGGGACATTTGCTTCCTGGAATTTTTTTTAATTTATTCCTTAATTATGGTCTTCACACAATTTGTTGACACGAAAATAAAAGAAAAATAAATTCTATAAAAAAACAGTCGATTAAAAGAAAGGTGAGCTTTCTGTGAGGGTTGACCTGTTGCGAACCAATCCTTCAATTAAAATGATTTCTCTTGACACATGTGTGTCAACTTATTGTCTATTTTTGTTAAATCGTTACCCCAGGACCCACACTTAAGCTTAAAATATTGTTCTCATCTGACTGATTAAAGTCCTTAAAATATATTTTGGAAAACATTTGCACAAAGACTTACGGTTGAACCACGTGCCACTAAATACAATGTGACTGGCTGCACTACTAGTAAGTGTCTTGTTTTAAATAGCCGTCAAGGACACACGAGCCATTCATGCCATAGCCGTTAGTGGTTAACTTGGCCTTGAGAGCCACTCTTCCCCTGGTTCCCTCTCTCCTGAGTTCACCCTGGGTAACTCACTGTGTTCTGTGTTATCCTTTCTTTGTTTTTTCCCCCTCGAACGTCCCCCCCATCTCGCAGCACGCAATGGGCTCAGATATCACACACCGCTTAATTGACCCAGTAATTGATACATGTCTTTAAAGTTGGGCTTTAAGGTGAGTCCCGACTCTGTTATTACAAACATGAGTCAGCCGCGGCAAAGGTAAGAGTGTACGCAACACGCTCCAGCCTGAACGCCTGTATTGCGGTTGATGAATGCGTATTGGCTGGCTCTGAATGCCTCGGGTACAACGATACGTTTGGCTGTTGATGGTAATGCCGTTACTACCGTCTATTAGTGTTTATTGTGCCCCGCTGACATGCGAGGATCGTTGCCCAAGCATTCTATACATTATACATAGCATCCTAATGGTTGATATATATATCATCAGTTAGATTGACAGCCAACCAATGTGAACACGGAGCTGGGCAGGAGCAAGATGGACAAATATTCACACGCACGCACGCACGCACACACACCACGCACGCACGCCACGTGGATAGACAGACGGACAGACAGACAGACACACACACTAAGCCATCTTTCTACCAATTATTGTCCAGGTATACAGTCCGTGTGTGTGTGTTTGTGTGTGTGCCTGCGCGTGTGAGTGTGTGTGTGTGTGTGTGTGTGTGTGTGTGTGTGTGTGTGTGCACTCGCGCGCGTGTGCTTGTGTGAGAGAGCGCAGGGGTGTTGTCCAGGCTCAGGGTCAGAATATAATCTGAATACATTTTGTCTGCTGTTCCGTCTGAATAACAATGAGGCCAAGGTGCCGAGGCAGCCTTGGCTTGTATACATGTTCAGCGCGCGCGTGTGCTTGCGTGTGTGTGTATGTGTGTGTCGCGCGTCCATGCCTGTGTGTGTGTTGGAGACAGGTTGGTCTCAATTGTAGAACGTAAACATTTGCCGTTGTGTGTGTTGTTTCTTGGCTTCCCGTCTCATCTTGAGATCTCCTACTCGCGCGTCGAGGTCAGGATAAAGGCGCGCGGATCCTCAGTTAGGAGGGAGCCATGTTCTCCTTGTCTGCACCTCCTAAGTATATATATACACCGTGAGCTTCGCTCTCCCACCCCGGCCAGTCTGTCCTCCAGACCAGAGCCGGAACCCTGTCGTTATCTCGTCCCTGCCTCGCCGCCGAGAGGTGAGAGAGGGCTGAGGGAGAACGGGTGGGAGAGGGAGAGGGGGTGAGAGAGAGAAGAGAGAAGGGGGTGAGAGAGAGAGAGAGAGAAGGGGTGAGAGAGAGGGAGCCGGTGTGAGAGAGGAGGTGAGAGAGAAGAGATGAGAGGGAAGGGGTGAGAGGGAAGGGGTGAGAGGGTAGAGGAGCGAGGGAGCCGGGGGAGAGAGAGAAGGGGTGAGA
>NC_082384.1:24214988-24222488 GCF_031168955.1 Gadus macrocephalus
AAGTACAGTAGAATACATTTATTTGACTCTATATAATCTCAGATAGTGTCATCATCAAGGGAAGAAACTGAAAAAATATGCAATCTTCCATTGTCTGAGACCGTTACCTTCAATATTTATTTGAACACTAGATGTAAAAGATTAATATATATATATATATATGTATACATTTGTTGGAGGCAGGCGGTAACGTTTGACGTTTAAAATACTTGTAGATATTTATATTGGCGTGTACAGCAATGTTGTTCTTGTGATTGGTATGTTGTGATTATCTGGTTCATTAATAATGCAATGTGAATCTAAACTCTATGTAGGGCTACGGTATATTGAAGTTAAAGCGATTTTGTCTATGCAGTGCTGCTAATTGATTATTTAAATGTGACATTTTACAATTGCTGTTCCCTTTTGTGATATGATACAGAACACAGATGAAATGGCAGTGTGCCATTATGGACGGCAATAAGCAAATCTTTTTGATGTTTCAAAAAATGAGGACATTAAAACCTCAAACAAAATGATATTTATTTTGTGTTGTCTTTGCTACTGTCATTAAGTTGCTGAGTGAATAACCATTATTCATCACATGGTTTGCATTAATTTGGTCCAAAGTAATAAAACAAGATGATATGATGGTATCATAAAAGTAGACATATTTTTATTATTTGGTATCAAACGCAAATATAAATTAAAACACCAGATTCAATGTGCTTTATTCATAGGTTTTTATTCATGGATTGATCAAATTAAATAAATTAAATATGTGGATTGTGTATAATTGACAGTTTTTGGATGTGTTTAGTATGTTTAGTGTATGTGTATGTGCGCTGTGTGGTGTCTGTGTGTGTGTGTTTGTGCATGTGTTTGTCCCATTACCATTGGACATATTAAATGACCATGTGTGTATATGGCAGTAGTAGTTTGGGACTAAAAAGAAAAGCTTAAAAGAAAATTGGCATTTGAAAGTGAATATTGTGGGGTTTATTGCTAGTGTATTGTATAACCTTGATAATAGTGACAGTAATAGTTAATCAGTTACTGGATTGGTTGAATAGGTAATGTCTTTGGATAGCATTTATTTAAATTGGACTACAATGATGTAGTTCATGAACGACATTACATGGCGAACTGCAATCTTAAAATAATATTGAAAATCTCAGCAGACAGTTTCACAGCCACAAAGGATTACTGACAATGACACGAATTCCATTTAGATAAAAAGCATTAGAAGTGATCTTTGGACAACTTTTGCAGCACACTAGAGAAAACTTAATATATTGTTCAACAGGACTAAGTTGTTTGTAAACTTGACTATGATATATTTTTCTCTAGACTTGCTACAGTTGCAGGTTGTTTCAACATCATTTAAGTACAAAAAATAAAATAAATAGCCAATATGATATGACAGCTAGGCAAGATATTAGCAAAAGAAAATACTCCCTTTATCTCATTATACATACATATCTTTTAAAAAATATATATTTCTCCTTTCCCTTTTTTACGCCTTTTAACAGACAGTGAATCATTATTAGCTCAGCAGACGTAGAGCGCAACTTTACCTCACAATCAGTGTTTAGCCTCCTCAGAGGAGTTCCAAAAGCACCTGTTTTAAAATATATATTGTGCATGTAGGCTTTCGTATGTTTCCAGTATTCAGTATCAAGTAGTTTTAAGCATTATTTTAAGTATTGCTTGAGACTGCAGTGACAATTAGTGGCTGATCTTGCATTGTGTAACTCTCAAACCTCAACAATAATAAAAAGAGAATCGATTAAAAGACCAGATCCCAACCAGTACACACTCATGGCTCTTAGGTCAACACTCAGGATACCTAAACTGACCTCCTGTACTACAATGTACTATATCTTTGCTACTTACTCTATCCCCCCCCCCCCCCTTGCCCTGCTTCACAGTAGTTAAGTGTGCGCGTTTAATCTCTATAACTGAACAACACAAAGCACAGGTAAAACCAAGCAGGGCGCTAGAACCCTGCAGTCGAACGCTTCCCTCTCCTCTCCGGTACGCGGGTGTTGGGCAGAAGCAACTAGAGCAGCGGGCGCGAAGACTCCGAGGGGAGCCAGGAATGACCCGGGAAGGAGGGAGTGGAGGGGTATGGAGGACAGCGACACACAGAGGCAGAGAGAGAGAGAGACAGAGAGAGACGGAGACAGAGGAGGGAGGGGGGAGGAGAGGAGGAGGAGGAGAGAGGATCTATTGGCCTCTTGAAGCTCCTCCCTCAGCCGGCAAGCCCACGGCGGTGATGAGCGCCGCACCTTTCCCGCTGCCGTCCTCCGACAACAGGAAGTTGACGTTGCACTGCCGGAAGCCAGCTTGTTCACCGTCTGCTGCATGACCCCCCCGCAAAACTGTTAGGAAGGGGGGGGGGGGGGGTCAGAACTACAGAGAAACATACACCCAAGTAGGGATGCCCATGCTTACCACACCAGAGCTAGTATTGCAGACTTGTACTTGCCTAAGTTCAAAACAAACATTGGTAAGTTCACTTTCAACTACAGTGTTGTGGTGAACTGGAATAAATTACCTTTGGAAAATTAAGAGCATAGACAACTATCATCGTTTCAGAAAAAAGGTAAAATCGTGGCTCATGGTGAATTTAAATCCCTAGTGACACTAACATCTTCCTTCCTGTGAGCTGTTGTCTGTTGGTGTTTGTCTATGTATGCACTTTGCACTTTAATACAGAAAGTACGATTATTTTATGTGTTTAGCCTCTCATAGTCTATTTATTATGATGTATAATGTTTTGTTTTATGTGGATATATGTCCTGTCCTGTAACATCAGGGACCATGATGGAAATGAGTGCTTGCACTTTGTCATGTTTTTCTTATATCCCTTGGATCTTTATTCCAAATAAATCAAATCAAATCAAAAATGTTATCATGAAGGCACTACTTTTCTATATCTAAACTGAACATTTGATATCAATCTTTCTAAATCTAAACTGAACACACTTTTTGTTTTTAGGAGATTATTTTGAGAATGGGAGTAATTGCTTTGATTGACAGTTTTGTGTTTCGCTCTTGATAGCCTTCACAGAAACTTCTCACCGCGGATGTGGTTTCTAGGGATAAGAGTCGAGCGCTCCAACAGATAATGAACTCACTGTGGGTGTAGTTTGTACAGCGTCCCGTCCACCCCCTACGGTGACGTCCAGATGGTCCAGTCCACGGTTCTCTCTGATCTTATCCACCACCGCAGCCATCCCCCGCCCCGCAGATCTGAGCAGCTCGACGGGACACGGCGCCACACACCTACACAACCACGCGCACAATGAAACACAACACAATGAGGCTCAGATACCATGCAGCCGCTTGGGGCACTGCACAACCATGCGCACAAAGGACCCCAACACAATGCGTCTCTGATACGACGGAGTGGTTCAGGCCCCTGCTTTCACCCGCACAACCTGAGGGTGGTTGACATTCTGATAGAAAACTAACTATTCTATTTCTTATTGTTTCCTCAACAAAACAGAGTGCAGTTCCTCTTTTGTCTCAATGTTCTCTCCTTAACAGTCACACTGCTAGCCCTGTCTCCCACAAAGGAACAGATTGCACAAAGACCTTGTCTGAAGCCATAAGTGGAAGGGTCAGAAATTTCTGTTGCCTCATTTTGAAAACGTCACATTCATGTGGAGCATATTTGACCAGAATCTGGACTTTTTAATCTTAAAGCCCATCGAAATATGATAACGACTGATATTACCTTTTTGACTATGATACTGTCGTCACAGGTGCTGTCCCAGTCCCAAGTGTTGCAGAATGGATCTGACCCTGCAGTAGTGCCAGTCTGTCACTAGAGGGAGATAGAGTCACACAAACAAAGTATCATTCTCAGTTTGGTGAGGAGGTTTATCTAAACCACAGGCAAGGAAATTAGCAGTTTGTGAAATCTATAAAGAAGCAATGACTCAATGACATGGTTTGACTGCTACCTCTCTATCTGCGAGAGGTATTTGGTCTCGAAGATGCCTCTGGTCTTCAAGGTCTCAGAGATCTGTCCTCGGAACAGGAAGCCTTTCCTGGTCAGGTCCTATCAGGATGTTCCTCACAATCTCCCCTAGGTACATACCGCTGCACATCTTCTCATACCTGCCAAGCCAATCACAGCGGGTCTCAGCGAGCAAGTCACAGAAACAATAACTGATTGGGTCTGTAAACATTTGGGCGAATGTTTCAAATTTTTGTGTGCGTGCGTGTGCACGTACCTCTGTTTGCCCGGGTTGAGGGAGAGGTCGTCCACGGTGCGGTCGTACTCGGTCCTCATGTCGTCAAGGCAACCGTTGTCGCCCGAACGCGCCCCACTCCATGTTGACACACATGCGACCTTCGTCGCCCTCGATCATTTCAATGTTCTTCATCTCCTCCATGTAGCAGGCGTTACTGCCAGTACCTAAAGACAGACGGACACACACACACACACACACACACACACACACCACACACACACACACACACACACACACACACACACACACACACACACACACACTTCACACACACACACACACACACACGATATAAGCAACTTGACGCTGGTCTGAGACTCTCCCCCTGATGACATCCAAGCGAGACAGTATGAGGTCATAAGTATAATTTAACGGGTATGAGGTCATGAACTCACCAGCGATGAGTCCCACCTCACACGTGGGCTCTTCGTAGGCACACGTCATCATGGTCCCCACGGTGTCGTTCACTATGGCAACCACATCCAGGTCAAACTCCTGGTGAGGGGAGAGCCACACAGGCACGCATCAGTACCAGCTTTATAATGGGATAAACACGGCAGGCCAGTTTAGAATATACCATCGCTCACACACACACACACACACACACACACACACCAGTAGCCCACATGCGACCATCCCCACTCACTAATCCCTGTTGTGTTTCTCTCTGCGGACCATACTCATTGCCCGCGGCCAACCTGAATATCTGCATGGTTTCACGGAGCTAACACACCAGTGCCGTCTAACCCGAACTCAAATAACAAAAGTAATACTATTCCGAGCCGGAGGTTCTAATAAAACACAGTAAAAAGCCATCAAAGTAAAACCAACCCTTCTTGGGTTAATCCCTGCAGCATATCAGAGCAAAAGACCGCCTTCCAGCGCTCCTCTGACGGACGCTTAAACCAGGCGTAGGGCTATACTGTCCCAGAGGGACGACTCGCTGCTCACCTCCCTCCTCCGGATGGCGTCTCTCAGCAGGCCCACCACGTCCTCGCCCTCGCAGCTCCGTAGCCTTGAAGCCCTTGGTCCACGTCACCAGGACACCCTGCACGCCATGGACACAACGTACATTCAAGACACACATGATGTACCTCGCACACATAACGTACATCACACACACACATTACATCCATCACACACACACCAACGTACATCACCACACACACACAACGTACATCACACACACATAACATACATCGCACACACACATTACATACATCGCACACACACACACACACACACACACATAACGTACATCGCACACACACACACACACACACATAACGTACATCACACACACACATTACATACATCGCACACACACATTACATACATCGCACACACACACACATAACGTACATCACACACACACATTACATACATCACACACACACATTACATACATCGCACACACACATTACATACATCACACACACACAACGTACATCACACACACATAACATACATCGCACACACACATAACATACATCGCACACACACATTACATCCATCACACACACACACACATAATGTACATCACACACACACACACACACACACACACACACGTACACACACACACACACACACACACACACACACACACACACACACACACACACTTGCTCTCTGTAAATGGTTTTATTGTGTGTGTGGTACAGTCATAGAAATGCAAAAAAAAAAAAGGAAGTGGATTGGAGTAGAGGACGGGGGACATTAGACACGTTAAGAAGCAAGCGTGCACTCACAGCGTCCAGACTGGTTTGTTGGCAGGGGAAGGAGAAGGTGAAGCCAAGGGGAAGACCGAGTGTTCTTCATCCCCATGTAGTCCAGGAAGTCACTGATACACTGCACTATGTGGTCAAACAGCTGGAACATAACGAAAACATGATTCAATTTACATTGCACTGCATTCTGTTGCGTTTTACTTCATGTAGGAGAGAAGAAGGTAATATTTATTTTTTTCCCTTGAACTAATTTGAGCTATTTTTTTACATCCATCTCGCTAAATTGAATTGCGTTTATTGAGTTTTAACGCTCTGTTCTTCTTCAGCTTCTTGTTGTGAACCTATCTCTGGTCCTTACCTCTTCTCCCGTGCCCTGCATGACCTCCATGGGGATGGCGTAGATCTTGTTGTTCATCTCCACCGTCCTTCTCTTCCCAGACCGGATCTTCACCAACAGAACTCGGAAATTGGTTCCTCCGAGATCCAAGGCCAAGAAATCCCCGTTCTCTGGATTCAAACGAACGGACAAAGTTATTTTAGTTTGTAGTGAAGAAGGCTGAAGCAGTAACTTTTGAGTCAAATAAGTACCAACCAAATATCAGAACCAATCCAAACCGTAAAATACCATATAGATGATTTTCTGAGAAATACCAATTTGTCTGAAATCTCTCATTAACCTAATCAACATTATTCAAAAGAAAGAAATGTCTAACTGGAACACAACAAATGTGTCTGTTAAAACCGTAAGTCCGAGGAGGATCACCTGAGCCATCAGGCGTGCTCTGCACGAAGGTGGGGAGCATCTTGACAGTAGCGATCTCCTGGGTGCTCTTGGAGAGGCCATTTTGGATCTCTATCTTCATCCGCTTCTTTACCTAGAAAGAGAACCACGTTGATTCACTTTACCAGTACACTGGGGCACAAATGACTCATTCACTCACTCACTAACTCATCTGTTACTCACTCATCATTCAAATGTATTTACAAAGCACTTTTACGGGCAAAGTTCTTATTTAAGGAAACAAGAACAAGAAATAAAATGAGCTTAAAATAAGAAACAAATTCTGCCAATCAACCAGAGACACACTGAGAGGTCGACGACAAGTAGAAAAAAAAAAAAAAAACTCTAAATATTACACACGACTTGATAAAAAGCAAGCTAAACTCCAAAGGTCTGTTTTTAAGATTTCCCCCGGGCTCCTGGACCTCTACCTCGAGCAGCTGTTCAGTGGTCAGCTGGAGTTCCTCCAGGGTCTGGATGATCTGTCTCGATTGGTCCGCCAGTCTGTAGGCCACGGCGGTCACCATGGCAGCACCCTTGGCACTCCCACTCTCTGACAGCAGGAACCGGACGTCAGAATCGGGCACCAGGCGACGCACTGTCTTGTGGAGCCGGCGGGCGTATCTGAAACAGTCCCGGGTGTTTAGTTTTGTCAGTCGGCTTCCCGGGTTGTTGCTGTATCCCCGCATAGTCCAAAACGTAAACAGAGGGTGAAATGTCAGCCAGATGTATCATGTTGATA
>NC_082384.1:24227488-24232488 GCF_031168955.1 Gadus macrocephalus
TGAAAAGATTTTCCCTCAAAACTTGTTTCCCGTTCCTCCATGTCAAGACCCTCCATACACAAAAATCGATGTAGCTCAAAACAACTCACTCTCATCTGTCAATCCGGTAAACACATTCACACATTTTTAAGATGTCTCTGCGTACATTTCAAAATTAAGCATTTTTATGGATTCATTTATACATTTCTTGAGAATAAATTAAAAACCTAGCATCTAAAAATGCATATTTCAGTACTTGCTCAAGCAAATAGGCCAGCCCTCAAATGTAGCATCAACAATAACATTATCGCCGCTCAAATCTGCGTTAGGATGGCGAAGCGTAACGTCTCACCGTGAGGCTGTTTACCGGCCAGGTTATCTAGATACCTCAGATCACGTTAACTCTGTCTCAAGGCCCCGTTGCGGTTGTGTCCTTAATGGCACCGGTTAGCGGTTGAAGCGGCACTAGCTGTAAGCTGGAGGATTAGTGGAGCTGTGTCAGAACTTGGTTTATTCAGGGATTTACTTTAATTTCCACCCTAGCTCGTCTCTTCGGGCTCGCTGCCATTTTGGTTCTATATTCAAAAAAAGTGTTGTGGGCCAAGTTTCATTTAATTTTAAATGTACTCTTCTATTATACTGCTTCATTTTAGATCATAGTGCTTTTTTTAATTACCAATTAAAAAATTAAACCCCTTCAATCGAATCAAATGTTTTGTTGCACAATATTCTACCATAACTCTGAACACACTTTAGGATCCCTCTCTTAAGAATCTCGAGCTATCTACCTGGAACGTAACTCTCACGTTCCTTGTCGTCTCTCTAACGTCTCTCTCCACACCCTCCTCCCACACAGGCACTCCTCAGGAGATGGCCTCCAGGAACCAGACTCTTCAGAACATCCGGGCTGCACGCCTGCTCCAGCAGCAGCAGCAGCAGCAGCAGCAGCAGCAGCAGCAGCAGCAGCAGAACCAGCAGCAGATGGTTCAAATGGGCTCTGTTCAGACCCAGGGGGGCTCGGTGGGACCCCAATCCGATATGAGCCTCACGTACAGCGGGCAGGGCTCCAACCAGGCCTCCCTGTACGGTCTGAACCCTTCCATGAACCAAATGGTCCACCAGCAGCAGCAGCAGCAGCAGCAGCAGCAGCAGCAGCAGCAGCAGCAGCACCAGAGCCAAAGCGTCCAGGCCCCGATGGGACTCCCGCCCCAGCACAACCCAGCTGGAGGGCCGCCAAGGCAGGCTGGGGCCGGCCCCGGGGTCGGGGCCATGCCCGGAGGAGCCGGAGGCGGCGGCGGCGGCGCGTACGGGGGCCAGGGGATGTTGATGAACTCCATGTCCCAACAGGCCCTCAAAGGGCCCCCCAACGCAAAGGCCCAGGCGCAGAGACTGCAAAGCATGCTGGGAGTCGGAGGCGGGGGCGCCGGGGCTGGGATGGGGCCAGGAGGCTGGCCCCAGCAGCAGGGGCAGGGGCTCCAGGCCATGTCGGGCAGGACTACAGGCGGGGGTGGCGGGGACATGGTGGGCTTTGGGGCCCCCCAGGGCTATGTGATGCAACAGGGTCAACCCCCGCCGCGCATGCCGAAGCAACACTTCCAGGGCCCGGGCCAGGGGATGCCCCAGGGTATGGACCCCAGAGTGGGCCACCCCGCGGCGGGTATGGGGGGCCCCATGATGGGCCCACACATGGGCGGTCAGCCCAGGACTAACCAGACCCGGCCCATGGTCATGAACCAGGGGGTGATGGGGCAGGGCATGGCCGGGATGGGGGGCTTCGGCCCGGGCCCTGGGGGGCCGGGCATCGTGGGCGGAGGCGGAGGAGGCGGGCCTTACGGACCAGGGGGCGTGGGGGTGGGGGGGCCGCCTCAGGGCTACCAGAGGACAGCCAATCAAGACATGTCACCCTACGGATACGTGGGCGGGCCCCCAGGGGGAGGAGCCTTCGGACTAGGGGACGGCTCAGGGGCGGAGCTTGACTCGAGTGACGGTTGGATGGAGGAGTTCTTCCCCAACCAATAGCCAACGGACTACGGGCTGCATATTTTCTACAGTACGGACTGAGAACACGACACAGACTTTTGGCTGGCATGTATATTTTTGGGTTTGTTGTAGCGTGAATGCGTTTATGTGTGTGTCTGTGTGTGTGTATGTGTGTGTGTGTGTGTGTGTGTGTGTGTGTGCGTGCGTGTGTGAGCAACACGGGTGTTTGTTTTGAGACCAAGCTGTAGAGACACAGAATAGTATTAGTGAAAATCCATCATCCATCCATCATCCATCCAGATTCATGTATCCACCAACTCTCTAACCTCCTAGCAGTCGAGTGTGATGATGCCATTCATGTGTTACAAAGTTTGCAGCATCAACAGCCCCCCCGCGCCCTCAAAGGCCTCTGGATCAAACAAGGGTTAAAAGGACATTAATAATGAAGGGGAAGACGGACTGTTTCCGTGTGTCTTTGTGTGTGTGTGTGTGTGTGTGTGTCTGCGTGTATGCGCACATGTGTGTGTGTGTGTGTGTGTGTGTTTCCATCTCCTCTCTGCAGCCCCACCCAGTGCTCGTCTTCAGACGTTTCAGTCCACCATGTGAACGGCAGGGGAGTACAATGGAGCAATGAGAGAGAGAGAGAGAGAGAGAGAGAGAGAGAGAGGGAGGGAGGGAAAGGGAGCTAAGTGGAGGCGCTTTCTCTCCCCTCATCCTCCTCCCATCGCTCCTCCGATTTCTCCCCCACCACCACCATCACCCACTCCCCCCACCACCACCACCACCACCACCCACTGCTATCTTGAGGGCCACTCTCTTGGCTGTCTACACTCCTCTCACTAGTTAAACTGTGAAAAAGCCCCCAATACGATAAGTAATGTCCGACTACGGAGCCACACGGGCTCACTCTGCCCTCTAGTGCCAACGACCGGGATAACCCAGCCAGGCACTCGTGTGTGCAAGTGTTTGTGTGTGTGCGTGTGTGTGTGTGTACCAATGTGAAGAAACAAGTGTGTGTGTGTGTGTGTGTGTGTGTGTGTGTGTGCATGTGTAAATTTGAAGAAACAAGAGTGTGTGATTGTGTGTTTGTATGTGTATGTGTGTATCAATGTGAAGAAACAAATGTGTGTGTGTGTGTGTGTGTGCGTGTGTGTGTGCAAGCGTACCTTTGTGAAGAACGATGTTTGAATGCATGCGAGTATGTGTGTGTGCGTGCGGAGTACATGTGTGGGCGCCCCTGGTGTGTGTGGACCCTTGTGAAGAGACACGGAGACAGGGAGAGAATCGGCAGCTGTGGCGGGTACTTGGACGCCACACCAACCAGACGTCAGCCAGAGACGAAGAGCATATGTACCGGTCCGTGAGGCAGCTAACAGACACATACTTCAGCTAACAGACGCATACTTCAGCTAACAGACGCATACTTCAGCTAACAGACTCTTCTACTTCTCACCATTTGGTCGATGCAGACACACACACACACACACACACACACACACACACACACACACACACACACACACACACACACACACACACACACACACACACACACACACACACACATCTCTATATCTATCTATATAGATATATCAGAATGAAACATAAAACGGGATGGCTGGATTGAATTGAATGTATTCAAACACCACAAGTGACTTTATTTTAGTGAGAGAGAGAGAGAAAAAAATAGATTGACCTTAAATAGGCCTGGCACTTTTTCTTTTTATTTAAATGTTTGCTCAGTTTACACAATATTTAGCCAACGCTATTGATGTCATTTTCCGCTGACGGAGAGAAGGGAGTCGTAGTCCGGTTTTCATTTCCAAGACAAGAACATCCTCGCAATCCCGTGCAGCCTTCCATCCCACCGGGACCCAGAGCTTATGCTCCCCCCCCCCCCCGACACCGTCCTGGGTTCCCTCATACCGTAGCCAGAACCCCCCCCCCCTTTGCTTTTCAGCTCGAACAAAAAAATCAAACATTGTTTTTATTGTAACACAACTGTGAAGAGAGACAAGCCGCCCTAAACCCAGCGCCTCGCCGGGAAAATAAAAACTCTTCCAAGCTCTGGAAGTGTTTTTTTATTTTCGTAGGCTTGACCAAACGGGGACAGGGACTTGGGCTGTGATTGCAAACGAAAAATTTAAATAAGGACAACCCGGAAACACAGAGTGGGGAGTGTAAGTAATACTCGGCCACGTGTGAATCAGTGCTTCTATCAGAAGGAGTGGCTCTTCATATCGTTTACCAACGAGAAACGTTGCTCAATCTCCTAGCCTGTTTAAGGCCCCTGGATGTCAGTCAGGCATTGTCATTCTGGCTTGACTTCATGGTGCACTAATCCATCACAAACACACAATGGACACTACACTCCTCCACAATGAATGACATGTGATTCATGAGTAACGCATTTGAATGTGCTCAGCATCGTAAGACCAGAAAGCAAGGTGGATACCGTAAACAAGCCAAAAAGCCTTTTTTCCGTGTAAACTAAACCTTTTTGCTACCATCTCAAAAATACTTTTTTTTTCTCGTGGTTGTCGGCGTGGTGTAGTCCAGCCCTTTAAATACAACTCTTCATCCTGTAGTGTGTCCCCCGCGAGCATTGCTACACATGGTAGCGCCTAAGCCCCGGGGCCGATTCCGGGTTCATTTTGTCACGTCGTGGGCCAACCGGCTGTTCCTCGAGTGGTCCTGAGTCTCAAATGGACGGTGATGTTTTGTTTTTCTGCACATAAGTGGTGATGGTCCCCGCTTTCACAAGAAGAACAAGAGCGAACTCTGCTACAAGGAACCATGTCCACCTGATCTTCTGCCATTTCAATACCAGTCCGAGTCTGCCGACGATGTGGGAGGTGCACCTCTGAACACCGTGTAGGACGGGTTAGACCGTAGCGTAGCTGCTGTAACAAGGGAGGCCAGGGGGGTAGAAACGCTTCTCGGTTAGGGGTTGAGGTCTCAAAAAGTCATACTTTCTACTGGTTCTTGGCTGCTTCAGAGCAAGGGTTCGAGGACTGAAAAAGTAGAAGGAAAGAAAGAAA
>NC_082384.1:24234988-24239741 GCF_031168955.1 Gadus macrocephalus
CAACAGAGACCAGGACAATTTAATAAAACTATTTTCAAGCCGATTGTCGACGATCAATACAATTCTGACAAGGCAGCAACCGCAGTGGAAGGATTTCAACACATTCTTTACTCTGCCCTGTTTCTTTTTCTTCTTTTGGGTGACATCTGAAAAGTAGAAAATGCATTTCTTGCCGAAAATGCGGTGAGTGCTGTAGGTCAAAGTGTGGTTGAAAATATGTTTTTGTAAAGTCACACAGTTTAAGACGTTAAGAAATGTTAAATGGCTTTCAAGTGAAGGGATTTGAACAGAGTCTAACTGCAACCTACACTATGTACAAATGCACACCATTTAAAATTATTAATATGGTTGGAAACAAATAAAGTGAAGAGTTACATTTTTTAAGGAAGGTTAACGGTTTAAATTGACCAAGTTAAAAAGTCTGAAGGCTAGGGTTGAAGTGTCAAAGAATGACATTGACTTCTATTGTAAAAAAATATATGTATATACCTTAAAAGTTTTAATTAGTTTTATCTGAATAGAAGAGAAGCTAGCTCAACAAGCTCATCTGAACATTTTAAAATTGGAATAGGTGAACAATTGTGGAAGGATAGGGGCCCAAAGTTTGTAGAGAATAATAAAGAAAGAATACAACTTATAGTAGTTAATAGTTGCCACAATACTATTTCGCCTTCTATAACAGAAGCCATTCCACACTTCACATGGCATTAATGTGATATATGTATATCTACATTCACCTTTCCATCAATCGCATGCAAAAAACGTCGCGGCCATTTTGACTGGCGCCTCGTCCCGTCGTCCCCACGTGAGGAGCGGCAGGGCGTGCGGGGAGCGCCGAGCCATCGAGCGGAGTGACTTAGGAGAACAAGGGCCGAGCTGTCGAGAAGATCGCTCCGCTCTCCGCTCGCTTTGACTGAAGTCGAGCTAACTTTAGCTACATGTGCTGAGGTCGAGCCGAGGAACTGATCTCAAACCACAACAATGCCGACAATAACTCTACCGCCGAAGGAAAACGCGCTCTTTAAGAGGATCTTGGTAAGATACTAGTTGTATTTTTTTTAAATCAGTCCGAGATACCCATCTCATTTCGGCTAGCACAACTAGTTAGCATTAGCCGTAGCTACTTAGCTTAGCAAAATGGCATCATTGAATGGACATGCTAATCTAGGCATGCCTCGCAGTGTCACTATTACAAACTCTAAAGAGGTTCAACGCGTCTGTTTTGCGTCCGCTTTTCTCGCCTGGTGTACCTGGGACGGTGTGTGTGTGGGTCAGACACGAGTTGATATCTGCTTTAATAGTGCTACTTCAGCACCCGGGCCTCTCCACTTGTCAAACAGCCGTGTCCCACGATGGCTAGCTCGCTAGGTGCGCTATCTGTGGCTCTAGTGGGACTCAGGATGACAGCACCGGCTTACCTGTGTGCTTAGGGGGACACCGGTAGCCGGTTTAGTGACGTTCCGATCGCACATGTGGGGACCGGTGTCTGACCACTTGCACTCGTTTGAATCAGTTATTCTCACATGCATCCGGTAGTAACAGTAGTAGTAACGTTGGTCGTGATTTGACAGCTCAGAAGTACGAGTTATAGTGCAGTCAGCCCCCATGACGTTATCCTCATTAGGTCTGCACATGGTCTTGCACAGAGAAGAGCAGTGCATGAGTGGAGTGAAGGGGGGAACTGAAGTTATTGTGTCAGCACATTTTTGGCTCGTAACATCACCCCATGTAGTTGGAATTCAGGCCTACAGTGGAAGCACCCTGTTATAGCCACCGGCCAGACATCCACCCGTTGCACTTACTTGCACACAGTGCTCTTGTAGACGTTTCCTGATCCGGTCAATATGACCGTCCTTTGAAAGTTAAACAACATACAAAATAGGGAATGCATACATCGTTAATGGATTCGCATGGCAACCCCTTACAATAAATTGAGCATGGATGAGCAGTAGCAAAACTGTGATTGTTACCAAACCGGAAACTCCCTACTTTCATGTCTCCTCCTTTTTATTGCAAATTTGCATATAAGATAGGATCTTATCTATGCCGTATTACAGTGTACAGTATATATCTGCATACTTCGTCCAAGGTCGTCATTTGCTATCCAGGAAATCAGCGCGTAGCGTTGTAGCTTTGCACACTAGTGAAGCCTTGGGGTTACCCAATGCTTTATACTTTTCCCCAAGTTTGACCATTTAAACATCGATGTTGAATAGGAACACTTACTGGTTGATTCTTCTTTGTAGTACATCTACCTGTTGACAAGCTCAACTTTAACTACTTAATTATACCTCATTTTTGCATTCTTTTTTAGATGCTTATCAATTGGCGGGCAGACGCCATCCTTTTGGTCTTTAGTCTCTCCAAGTCTGGTGCCAAGCGTTCTGCCCAAGTGCATTTTTCGAAGTCGGGCAGAACTCCAGTGTGTTATTGGCACTGGATTTTGTTCTATTGTATTATTCCAGCATGGTCGGTGCTGTTCTCTGTTGGCGTACCCCCAACGGTAACAAGCTGCCTAAGCAAAGCCTTTTTAAAATATAGCGTTGCAGGTTATTTTTAAAAAATGTGAGGAGATTAATATACCGAGGACCCTCTGTTTTCAAAAGTTCCTGCTGTTACTGTTATGTAGACTGTTTCCTGAAATGACTACTCATTGGAAAGTAAACTATATGTACAATACACACAACTTGGAGTGTCTGACATTCTAGTTATAGGTAACGATGTGAATTTTTTTTACTGCTGCCTAGAACTGGGATGTTTAGGCCATTATTAAAGTATCATTCATTGGCATGGAGATGGCTGTATCTGTCACTCACTGAATTGGCTTCAGTGTGCTGGGTTTCCCACAACAGTTTCATAGCCTAGAGACCCTACATAGATGATATTACATTACTGTGCCACCACTCCCTCACTGACTTTATAAAATGTTTAGCTCTGGAGAAGAGAATGTTGTGGTGTTTTGTATAGCACCTGATATTGACTTGTCCCAGACACAAGTGGGATTCTTGCATCCCTCTCTCAAGTGGCCAAATCTATTTTGGGTGTTGTCAAAAGACGTGTTGGATAACTACAGCCAGCACAATGATGTCACAAAGTTCCCTTAAACTTCATAAGTATACACGCATTAACGCAAGTGTACACATCTTGATCTTGTGTGTCTCGCTGAACTGACCCCTAGGTGTCATATACAGGCCAGGGTGGTGGTGGGGGGGAGGCGTGCCGGTCCATGTCACTGTGAACCTGGTGCTCATAAATAGAGATGGATTGTTGTCAACACAAATGACTAGACGGGCATATCACCATGAGCTGTGTGCCACCTTCCAAGCCTTAATACAAAAATTCAATGGATGGATGGATTTAAAACTCTTTGAAATCAATCTTCGGCACATTAGTCTTTGGCTTGGCATATCAAGGCTTACGCCATTGCTTGCAAAGTAATATCACATTTAATCCCTCACTTTCAATGTCTTAAGTTGTTCTGCATGCAAATCTTGATCGATCTTGGATCTTTTACCACAATATGAGGTGCAGGTCCTAGTATTGGTTCGCATCCCCAGAGCGTCCCTTTGCCAGGGGACTGGACCCAATGGGTGCCCACGATATTCTCTCTGGTGATCCTTTGCATGTGACATTAGATTAAGGTCTCAGTACAATATTATAATGTGGGAACGGACCCTTTATCTAATGGGTTGCTCCATAAAAAGACCATTGCTCCCAGTTTGCTAATGACGAGAATAATCCCCAGTGAGTTGTACAGGGCTTGGGTTTTCCATGTGTTTAACTGATGTCCTCGCTCGTCGGCGTTAGTGGGGTTCTTAGCAGGTCAAAGAAATGCCATCTGCCATCCCCCCCCCCCCCCCCCCCCCCCCCCCTCTCTGTCTGACAGACACAGTAATCTGTGATCAGTTTAAATGGACAGTAGGGAATGGTAGTGATTGTACAATATGAGCCTAAATATAACACCAAAGCAGAGAGCTGGTAATTTTGGTAGTGGGCTAAGTGCTGCTGCAGAGGATTTGCAGTCTGTTCTGAAGGCCGACCGTTACCACGATTAACCAATAAATCACATCATGGTATCAAGGTTTCTGTTACTAGGGGGCATAATGCAAATGGAAGGAGAGTCGATACATGTTGCCTGCCAATCCTTCTTTAGAAAGCAGTCTCAATCTTCTCCTAGCAGGTGTTATGCATCAGCTTTTGGCCGTTTGAAATTGATCACACTGTCCAATATTGATCATTGCAATCAATGATGTCCACCAGTCATTGCAGCCTGCGGACCCCTGGCACTTGTCACTTCCTTACATGTCGCAGCAGTGAGTGGCTGTCGTTTTAGCGGGGGTCAGCTTAGCCCAGGAGGTAGAGCAGTTGTCTTGTAACCGAAAGGTTGCTAGTTCGATCCCCAGCTCCTCCTAGCTGAGTGTTGATGTGTCCCTGATCAAGACACTTAACCCTGACGAGCTGGCTGTCGCCTTGCATGGTTGACTCTGCCGTCGGTGTGTCAATCAACCGATGTACGTCGCTTTGGATAAAAGCGTCTGCTAAATGCCCTGATTGTAATTGTTTTGTCAGACTCGCATTGATGTCCTTCCTTCTGCTTCCTCTGTCCACAGCGATGTTACGAACACAAACAGTACAGAAATGGACTCAAGTTCTGCAAACAGATCTTGTCCAACCCCAAGTTCGCCGAGCATGGAGGTGAGTACTGTGCGAGCCACGTCGCTGTGAAGAACCACACATCTGCACCTCGCACAGC